>NC_067243.1:10976570-11224070 GCF_019924925.1 Ctenopharyngodon idella | reverse complement strand
CCTTCAGGGAAGCCATTGCACCCGCCTCCACCTCTTCGTCATCCTCCTCCTCCTCCTCCTCCTCCTCCTCGTCCTCAATGTCCTCCTCTGCCCGTGCACCTGGAATCACTTCCTTGATGGTCATAACCGTTCCGTCCTCGGCGACAATCTCTTTAACAATCTCGGTGGGACCCTGTGCCTTCTCTTTGTCCTCTTCAGTTTCATTCGTCTGTTCTCTCTTCGTCCCACGCCGCCTCTTCTTCTTTTCTGACTTGTTGCCCTGCCAAGAAAGAGAAAAGAGAAATATATATTAACGTCTTTGGGTCTATTTAGGGGCGTTACTAAAGCCAAACGTCATACCAACCTTTAGCTGGACAGGAAACCACCGGTTTTTGTTGATATCATAAAAGTAAAGGTCATTAAAGAAGTCTCCTTCCAAAGACTCATCATCTTCCTCATCGCAGACGCCACCGAAGAGGAGCGCTCGGCCCCCGGGGCCCACGGCCAGCGAGAAGCCAGAACGAGGAGGGGGCTTCACTCCTGCAGGGTTCATCCGCGTCCATGTCCACTTTTCTGCAGGATGGGGCCAAAAATCATGAGCTAATCTTTTTCAGAAATGAGAAAGTGTATCTTCAAAACAAAAACGAGAAATGGGACAGAAAAGCAGCCCATGTTAAACAGGCGATCACTGTGGCGGCTCTGTGGCTCTAATGATGGTACCTTGCTCCTCTTTGCCTTCCCTCCTCAGCAGGAACATGTCAGAATGGATGGTTCCTTTATCCACATCCTTCTTCACTCTCTGGAAGAGAAAAGTGGCCATTACCACCTACGTCTGTTTACTCTCGTGGGTTTACTCAAGGACAAGCTTCTGGAAATGACAATACCTTGCTCTCTGTGTAGAGCAGTTGCAGTTGCCATCAACATGCTCATGCAAAATGAGGCTAAACATAACATAGCTTACCTAATGATGGACAAATAAGGGAAAATTTTACTTTTAAATTAATTACACTTTAACCTGAAATATTCATAGATGGAGGTGTTGAATATCACCATTTTAAGCTCTTAAAATGAACCGTCTTCAATTCAACTGTCGAGAATTTACATATTTTGTTGAATAATTTTGCAATAGTTGGCTGTACAAATTAAGGCACTGTAAAATAGCTCATGTGACCGGACATCAATAGGATTCTATAATAATGTGGCAACCATGATTTATTAGCCATGCAATTGCATTTACAAAAAAAAAAAACAGTATTTTTCCCCTCCATTTGGCCTAAAACACTGTGTTTGTGGTCATCCAGTCTGAAATGTTGACTCCAAATACAGAGGTTTTTCAGATTTTCGGTCACGGCATTCTCTCCGTATTTACGATTCTTTGCAGCCTTTAGCCACTGCCTACAATGCGCTGGATCTTCACTGGAAACCAAAAATAACTCACACCCACTAAACATTTACTCTTTGAATTCTTGCACCCGGGAACAATACAAGTCAAAACCATGATGACTAACACCGTGTCCTAACCAGACGCGACGCGACGACGCGACACGCGATATAAGGTTTCTTTTCCATGTTAATCAGAGTTTTTGTCCTAACCAGCTGCGATGGCAACACGTGTATATTCTATTTTAGAAACGGTTTCTATTTCTCCGCGACGTCGCAGCTGGAACAGCAACACAAAGTATGGCAATGATAATATCAAGTACTGTTTATGTGCTTTATTTAATGTTAAAAGCGTCTAATGTGAGTTTGAATATCATTCTGTGTTCCCAGCTTTTTAGCTGTAATGAAAACAACACTGGCTAATTCACCTCAGATCTTGAAAATAAATAAATGGGTACAAGAACGTTCAAACTGTCAACTCAATGCGCACAAACAAGTGTATTCTATCACAACGATTGGTTCAGTCACTCCGTATGTACTTTAAATAATGTTTAAATAGTGTAATATTTATGAATTTTACTATGTACTTGCCCATTTCATTGTGTCTGCTGTGCTCTTGCCAAAAGAGCCCGCCCACACTCTCTTCTGATTGGCTGTGGTTTTTGATTGATTTTAATTGCTTCTCATTTTCGCGTCACGTCTAGTGTGGACAGTCAAATTGCTCGTCGCTGGAATCTTATCGCATCGCATCTGGTTAGGACACGGTGTAAAAGTTTGCTAAGAAGTATTTCCTACTAAAGCAAGGTGGTATTTGACTCTAATAAGCATATGCATGGCAGACTGGTGGGAGTGGCCTTGGATGGCAACATGCAAAGTGCATTATGGGTGTTGGAAATTTTCTTACCTATTTGGCAAAAGGAAAGATAGGTAGCGCCAATTAAAAAAAAAAAAAAAAAAAAAAAAAAACCATTTTTTTTTTTTGCCTTTCTACTGTATATTCAGCCACGTTTTATTGAAAGCCCATTTTGCCAGCAGTGAAGTAGCCCTTTAAGTAGGGCTGGGACAATATATTGATGCATTGCAATTCATGGATCAATTCTGATATTTTCCAAATGCGTCGCAAATCGATTCTGAGGTTAATTTTTAACCGCATGCTCAAATGCTCATGAAGAAGAGCGCTTGTGCATTCGGCTGAGTCTGAGAATGTACTTGCATCTCAGAATGCTTTTATGACGCAAGATTAATGTAAACGGCCCACTGCAAACACCCTTGTAACTCGCTTCAACCTTTTCGAAATTTATGAATGATTATTTTATAGAAGGTTCAAGTGGTGTGTTTAAGGAATTGGAAGCAAGCGGGGTACGGCTGTTTCAAAAGCACGCTGTTAAGAACTAAGCTCAGAATCGATTCAAGAGAGAATCGTGATACATACGGAAAATATCAGAATTGATCCAGAATCATTTCTCGGTTCACGATGCATCGATGTATTGTCCCAGCCCTACCTTTAAATGTAAAATCTGAGTAATCAATTGCAGTGTGCAGAGTAAATAAAAATCACAGTAATAACCAAAACACATACAGATATGGAATATCCGCCATAGATGATGACGCCGTTGCCGTCTGGAGTGGTGGTCATTTGACAGGCTGAACGTGGACAGGGGCCAGTTCCTGTGGGCTGGAGACGGCTCCATGTGAATGTGTCCAGGTTAAACGCATAAACATCATTGTAAAAGATATAATCCCTGTAGAGTGGAGAACATATGCATTACAAAAAGTATTAATGTTAAGTATATTTATAAACGTAAAAATATTTAAAATATTGATATTTAAATCCAATATTTAAATGAACATATTATATTAATAATTAAAATTATTATTTATTGAATAAATTCGTAAGATTCCAAGGTCACCTCATCTGATAAATAAATACATTCTTATACACATTTACTGGAACCTGTAGCCAGGGGCGTAGATCTCATTCACACTTCAGGGTACAACAAAAAGTTAAAATTTTCCGTACAATACTGATTTTAAAAATGACAAGTTGAAGTTGGGGAGCTCTGCATCTGCCTGTACCTGCTGCTCTCATGGAAACCTCCAAACAAAAGCAGCTGACGTTTGCTCAGGACCATGCGATGTCCACTCCTGCCAGAAGGAGCACCAGGAGCTCTGAAAGGACAAAGCGGACATATTTCAACAGGTGGTCAGGACGCCAAGCCAAAAGTCAATCCTGTTAGTTTAGACCTCCATAACCTCAAGTCACAGCATGACGACAAAACACTGGACAGAGGTCTAAAAGTCCCTGCTGAGCTTCCATGAAGAGCAAATACAATTAGACTTCCGGTTCAACTTACAGTAATGAATACAGTCTTTGTGAATGGCTTGTTTTTCTTTTCAGTGTTATTTTAGGAACGAGATACTGTTACAGTTTTCTTTAATATTTTGAATTAGTTTTTATTTTTTCCCACTTTTATTGTAATTTTAGGTAAAGTTTTAGTAAATTTATTGTGTGTTTTCATCATTTTTATTAGGTATTGCTTTTGTAAAATGTCTATATAATTTTTTTTTTTAGGTATTTTAGTTAAAGTTATGTTAAGTTGTGTCAAGTTAAGTTTTTTTATTCCATTTCAGTTAACATTTATTTTATTTCAAAAAACAAAAATGTGTCTTTACAGTCTTAGCTTTAGTTTTAGTTAAAGTCACCATAAAATCAAAACTGATAATTCTCATTTTTTTTAATCAAATATTGTAGTATTTATTATACATTTATAATAAATTTCTCTCATTCAGGGTGACGTTTCACTTATATATACACGTCAAAAAGAAAAGACTCGCATTCATGCTGACATGACAAGGATTTTTTATTATTTTAATATTCGCTTATAATGTTAATAAATTTTAATAAAGTTTTTTGCACACACACAAACAAAACAAATACATGTGTGGAAAAATGATTATTTTCAACCCTCATATTATGCTATTATTCTATTATGATCAAGATTACAAAAATTTCCTTTAGTATAACATGCACTAAAGAATTATGCACAATATCCATGGTATTTTGATATATATTATGGTACTGAATACTGTTTTCATCTACTATAGAATTGAAGAAAATAAAAAAAACACTTGTTTTGCTTGTATAAACAGGCTCTTTTTGATATGTTGTCTTTAAGCACATTTTAACAGCTTTTGGCTTATGTGATGGTGTCTAGATATTAGCTCAGATTGCATTATCTTTCCCTTGTAATACATTGTGGAGTATTGCACAATACTCAAAAAAGAAACAACAATACTCACTTGATTTGCTCCCATGTGCGTGTTCCCAGATGAAGCACCCACAGATCTTTATAGCGATAGAACTGCTCACCGTCAGGGGACGCAAACTCCCCCCCAAATATCCAAATCTGCCCCCCGCCCTGGGGAACTACCACTGCCTGCAGGGAGATGGAGAGAGAGCAACAAAAATATGCTTGAGATAATGTGACTTGTTATGTTAAGACAGTCTGACCCCTGGTGGTGGAGTCTGAAATAACATGTCCTGCATTATCTATGCAGACAATCACTATTTTAACTGATGCATCATGCTTTTTCTTCATATATCAATTTTTAAATATTTCAAGTGAAGTTATTAGAAGAGCACCTGTTGAGCGCAGCGTCTTGGAGGAGGGTTTGGGATCTCTGCCTTCACCCAGGTGTTCTTCTTAATGTTGTAGAAGAATAATTCATTGTACAGAAAAGTCTGGAAGAATGGAAATATTTAAGTGAGGCTTTTTGGGTAGGACACAGTTTGCACATAGTAATGATCAACCACAGCCTTCACACAGTGTCCATTTAAGCACAAAATGTACCAGCTGATCAAAATTTGTACATTTCTAAATTTACATTTGATTTTAAAATTGTTAGTGCAAGTATTTTCAATCTTATTAATGCCACAATTAAATCCAAATATGATCATTCCCATTCTAAAATTTAAAAGCCAGCTATATATTTTCATGGATAAAGACAAAATTTATACTGTGAAAAATTAATATTCTATGTAAAATATTTCATTTCTGTCATATAATTGTTTTTTTGCCTACACACTATAGTACTGTCCTGTTAGATGTATTTATTTAATGCATTTTTTTATATAATTTATTCATTTTAATATTTTTTTCAATTTTATTTAGTTTTTTTTGTTTGTTTAATCTTTTATATATATATATATATATATATATATATATATAGCTGATTGACCAGCATAGCTACACATTTACCTCAGGGACATCACGAATTACCTACTTTCTTCCCATTGAAAAATTCCCCTCCGAATAAAATCAGCTCGTCTTTTTCCGGGTGCGCACACAGAGAGGCATTCAACCTGCGGAGAGAACGAGCTGTCAGTCAAATAGCACAATAACAGGCACGTGATTCACACCTGCACACATGAACGCGCACCTGGGAGACGGAGGGGCACACGCAGTCTCGATCACCTGAGTCTTTTTCGCGTCCAGGGACTGAAATTCTGCTATTAAAGCCTCTAAATCCTCCTATTTCAATAAAACAGAGAATAAAAGTATTGTTTTTCTGACATGTATGCTGGTTTAGAGTGTTTGTGCTGGTATAAATTCCCTCACCTCCTCTTTTTTCGATCTTTTTGACACCTTCTTCTCCATTTTGGCGGCGGTTTTCTCCGCTCCTTTCACTTTCTTTTCATTTTTACCCTTTTTTCCTTTTTTACCCATTTTGATTATTTTAAAGAACACAGGCTGCAGTAAGCGTGGCAATCACAGCCAAATGGCCTACAATATACTTCCGCCAACAACACGCCTCTCGGTGGTTTGTTGTTGAGCTCTCCTGCGCTACAGCGACACTTGCTGGTCTGGGTGAGCTGCTGTGTCTTGCAGTAAACTGACAAATAGTAACTTGTTTGCACTTATATAATATCACAAATACGACGATGTCTAAAACTAAATATATCTAAATATGGAAATGGTAAAAAATTATAATTTATATTATAGATAAGATTATAAAATAGTGAGTGTGCGAGCCTCTTTGCCTTCAGCCATCCAGTCATACGTCTTACCTCGATATCCTGCACAGCACAACAACAAGCAGCTAAGAGCAGAGGGCTTTGGTCATATATTATATGGATATACACCGATCAGGCATAACATTATGAGCACTGACAGGTGAAGCGAATAACACTGACTATCTCTTCAACACCTGTTAGAGGGTGGGATATATTAGGCAGCAAGTGAACATTTTGTCCTCAGAGTTGGTGTGTTAGAAGCAGGAAAAATGGGCAAGCTTAAGGATTTGAGCAGATTTGACAAGGGACAAATTGTGATGGCTAGATGACTGAGTCAGAGCATCTCCAAAACTGCAGCTCTTGTGGGGTGTTCCCGGTCTGCAGTGGTCAGTATTGATGCTAGTGGGGAGCGAAGGTTGGCCCGTGTGGTCCAATCCAAGAGACGAGTTAGCTCAAACTGCTCAAGAAGTTAATGCTGGTTGGTTCTAATAGAAAGGCGTCAGAATACACAGTGCATCGCAGTTTGTTGGGGCTGCATAGTCGCAGACCAGTCAGGGTGCCCATGCTGACCCCTGTCCACTGCCGAAAGTGCCAACAGTGGGCATGTGAGCATCAGAACTGAACCACGGAGCAATGGAAGAAGGTGGCCTGGTCTGATGAATCACGTTTTCTTTTACATCACGTGGATGGCCGGGTGCGTGTACATCGCTTACCTGGGGAACACATGGCACCAGGATGCACAATGGGAAGAAGGCAAGCCGGCGGAGGCAGTGTGATGTTTTGGGCAATGTTCTGCTGGGAAACCTTGGGTCCTGCCATCCATGTGGATGTTACTTTGACACGTACCACCTACCTGAGCATTGTTGCAGACCATGTACACCCTTTCATGGAAACGGTATTCCCTGGTGGCTGTGGCCTCTTTCAGCAGGATAATGCACCCTGCCACAAAGCAAAAATGGTTCAGGAATGGTTTGAGGAGCACAACAACGAGTTTGAGGTGTTGATTTGTCCTCAAAATTCCCCAGATCTCAATCCAATCGAGCATCTGTGGGATGTGCTGAGCAAACAAGTCCAATCCATGGAGGCCCCACCTCAAAACTTACAGGACTTAAAGGATCTGCTGCTAACATCTTGGTGCCAGATACCACAGCACACCTTCAGGGGTCTAGTGGAGTCCATGCCTTGATGGGTCAGGGCTCTTCTGGCAGCAAAAGGGGGACCAACACAATATTAGGAAGGTGGTCATAATGTTATGCCTGATCTGTGTATATTTACTGTTTTTTAAAAGGTCATAGAAATGTCAAATCATGTATGGATATGAAGCCTCTACATTCCCCTGAACAATGTGGAATGTGTTAACAGAGTGAACTGATAAGGTTTACATTCGTTTACCATGGGATCACTCCTACGGGCACTGACCCACATGAAGTTCTGACCCCCATCCTCCTCATAACTGTGACACTAATTAACATGCATGTCTCGTGCAACTCGTGCAAAGCCTTTGGTTTCTACACCTCTCACTGTTACGAAAGTTTCCATAATAATATGTGGTATATTGAACTAATATTTTATCGACAGTCACATGAGTTATAATGTGTTGACCCAACATACAAAACAATGACAATACTCTGTCACAGGACACATGTTCCAGTGTTACGTAACGGTCCAGGAGACCAGAGGAAATTAAAATGATCTGAATCTGTGTGAAATATCCTCTCGCACTGTTGACACTAAGGAGCAGAGGAGATATCCTTATCAGATGGGCACTCTTATTTATTACTAGTCAGTATGTGCAAGAGAAACTGCATACAATTCCATGCAGTATTTCTTTACATGCAGTGGAAACCATAGGCCTTACAAAGTGAGTTCAATGTGAAAAATGAGACCATGAAAACAGGCTTTTAAAAGTGATCCTAAAAATAGTTCATATACAAGCAATTTTAGTGAGTAGAAACATAGTACATCTTTGTATTTTGATTTTAAAGCAACATTTCCAGCAACAGCCTTGGCCTGTAGATATGGTGCATTGTCCCTTTTCAAATCTTTGTAACATAAAGGACAAATAAAAGTCTGTGTTGGAAGCACATGACTGCTTGAATCTTTCTTCCAGCCACCTGACCACCATTGGGAGGGTGGAATTGTGACCTTCAGTGAGAGATTTTTCTAATTCTGTGTGTGTGAGCCTCTCTGCCTCCAGACTTCCAGTCATACGTCTCACCCCGACACCTTTTGACCTCTAACTCTCCTCCCCTTCAAATCCCAGAATCCTGTTTTTTTCTGTTCAGCCGTGCGTTTTCCGTAAATAACAAGTGGTGCAGAAGGACTGCCAGGAGTGATTTTTCTGCTTCATCTCTTATATTTAAGTACACAACAAGCAGGATTACTGAGGAAACATATGATTATTTCCAATATGTTAAAGAGACGTGCTGTATCCTTTTATTTTTCAACCATTATCTACTTATTATCAGTTTTGTTTTTGTTTTCTCACCTTTGTTTAGTCTCCTTTTTCCTGAGTTCCTTTGATCTCCTTTTCCCGCCACTAATCAGTTGTCATGGACATTCATTTAACAATCACACCTGTCTGTATTTAGTTCATTATCATTGTGTATTTAAGTCCCTCAGTATTGTTGTATGTTACACACTGTTATGTTGCCTTCATACCTAAGGATTACCTGAGTTTGTTTTACTTAATAAATACTTTTGTTTTGGAACCTTTTTGCATCTTTATCATTGGAAACAACATTACAATCATGTAGTTTTGCACCAAATAATCTAGCATTACATGATCATTTTGCACCCTCTTTCTGACCCTTAGACCCTTAGACCCAAGACCCAAGGACCGCCCAGAGGCCATCTGACTGACATGTAAAGCAACCAATCACAATTCTCTTTGGTCCACGTTATGTTTAGGGGCGTGAAAATGTAAAGTCGATGTCCCTACAATAACAGACCGGCGTGTAAAACTCTTGGACATATTTTAAAGAGTCTAAAGGCCTTTGCACACTGAGTCCAAAATTTTCGTTTGCGTTTTTCTGTATTCGTGATCCTAAAAATTCGTCACGCACAGAGACCTTGCACACTGAGTCCGATGCATATTAATGAATCCGTTGCGAAAAAAATCGCAAAACAATACAAAATGGAGTCTTCAAGCAGTGAGCGTCATTTAGTTGTCCTCTCTCTTCTTAAAAAGAGAAAAAGAAAGAGGAAATATTGGGTCCATCCAATCCCGAGATTGCATAGAGAGGAAGGAGAAGGAGCTGCGTGATTATCCCGAGTGATTCAAAGTTTACTTCAGGATGTCAGTGGGTCAGATTGATGCTTTGCTAGCGATACTGGAGCAATCTGTCTTTATATTCTGTCTCTTTGTATTCCGCACTTTGTTTGTCATACAGTGCTACTGCTTTGTGCCATAGACGATGTGGATCAACTTGTCATGGCATTTGGGATTTTGCCGTTCGCTTGTACGGTGGCTCTGAATTGTCAAAACGTCTCTCAAAATGCGTGCCACGGATGCAAAAAATGCAGAAAATCGAACCTGATCCGAAATTTTTTATGACGGACGAAAGTTTCGGAGGCAGTGTGTAAACGTGATTGACACAACGTGAGGTCGTATTTATTTTTTAACATGCGAAAATTTCGGATGTGAATTTTCGGTGCAAAGACCTTAAGGCATGAACTTTAAATACTTCACATATCCAGCGTTTAGTTGATCCTGATTCATTGTCACGGCTGTACAGCTTTCGGTAACACTTTTACAGTGTCCTTGTTACACATATTAAATGTAGTTACTGTAGTAATAACTATAAATTATGCATGCGACTAACCCTAAACCAAACCCTAATTCTAACCCTAACCCTATAGTAATTACATGTAATTACTCAGTACTTAAATATATAATTACACTGCAACACGGACACCTTAATATAAAGTGTAACAAAGCTTTCTTTTTCCATGAGGGGGTTTGGCATCATGATGGTTTTGTTTCCAGCGGAACTTTAAAAAACGCAACACACACATTTCCTGGAAATCATGTATTCAACCAATTGGATGGCCAACAGTCCTTGGGCATGAAGTCTGAGGCTGAGACTAGTGTGAAATCACATCCATGATGATTTCAAGAGTATGTCAACACAGTATATGAGTTTCACATTAGCATGTTGCTAAGCTATACTCTAAAGTCTATAGCGCAAAAATGTTGTATAAAATAGTCCATTTAAAATTAGATTAAAATATTTGGTAACACTTCACAATAAGGTTTGATATTTAGGTTTAGGTTTAGGGTTAGGCATAGGGATAGGGTTAGGACTAACTTCACATTCCAGAGGGTAAAATCACATTCTGAGGGGTAAAATCCATTTTTGGTGGGGTTCCCCCCTGGTAAAATTTGCATTCCAGGGGCTAAAGATCATGTTATTTGGGGTCACTTGGCAACACTGGTTAACACAGCTTTTGATTCTAATAATGTATTAGTCATTGTTGAAATTAACATGAACTAAGATTAACCAATGTAGTAGAAATATTGTTCATTGTTCAAAAATATTTCTATTTAACATGTTTACTCATGTTAACCCTACTCATGAGTTATCCCTAAAATCAGAGGGAAATGATAGTTAAATAATACTGATGTAGAAGAACCTAACCCTAGTTGTAAGCCTAAACTTAATATAAACTGTAAACTTGACCCTCAAATTTGATTGGTTGATTGGAATGTTGTTCCAGGATCAACAAAGATGCTTATCCAGGAACATGTTGTACTTGGTGAAATCACGTTCACCTTATCACCCCCATCTGCCCTGCTCAAAACTTCTATGGTCTCAGTGTCAGGAAACACATGTCATTTTACACCTAAGTGTTTGCTGTGATATACATCTCGGAGAACATGGCGTTCTGTGTGCACTTGTGTGCGAATGAGCCTGCATTACCAGGGAAAACAGACCATCTACTCCATCCCGATATCAGCTGCACAAAAGGCTTCTGTATTAGAGTCGTGACCACAGAGACGTCTGTGATATAAAGAAATAAGATGAGATCGGAAATTGGCCATAATGAAAATATTGAACACTGTGGTAACAAATGATTTTATCTTTGAACCAGAGACAAATTACTGATGATTTGCCTGTTGCCAAGAGACTAAAGCAACAGAGTTAATTCTCTCAGGTAAACACATACGGACACACAATTTCAATAACAAGTCTGGAAGGCAACACGGCAAACAAAACTGTTTCATATAAAATATTATATATATAAAATATTCAGTAAGATTGTTTTTTAAGAAATTAAGGGCAGAAAGGGTTAGTTCACCCAAAAATTAAAATTCTGTCATTAATTTCTCACCCTCATGTCGTTCCAAAGACTTTTGATCATCTTCGGAACACAAATTAAGATATTTTTGATAAAATCTGAGAGCTTTCTGTCCCTCCCATAGACAGCTATGCAACTGAAATTAAACTAATCCATATGAATTGAGCCGTTTAGTCAAAATTTTCTGAAAAGAACAAATTTAATTTAGGCTTTATATTCACATATAAACATTGATCAGAGAACATAAACAGAAGCTCAACTGAACCTGCTTGGCGCGCAAGAACAAACCTCTTCTGAAAGCTCAAACGTGATGCATAACACGAGAATGAACCTCATTGGTTCTCGCACATGTCAAGCAAACATGTTTGAGCTTCTGTTTACCACAACTGATGTGTGAGTTGATGAATGTTTATATGTGAATAAAAGCCTAAATTCAATCTGTTGATCATATAAAGCAATCATGTGTCTTCAGAAAATTTGGACTAAACCACTCAATTCATATGGATTAGTTTTATGATCTCTTTATGAACTTTTTGAATCGTCAAAGCTTCAGTTGCGTAGCTTTCTATGGAGGGACGGAAAGCTCTCAGATTTCATCAAAAAAATCTTCATCTGAAGATGAACAAAAGTCTTACAGGTTTGGAACAACATGAGGGTGAGTAATTAAAGGGATAGTTTACCCAAAAATCTCTAACATTTCATAAAAAAATATGGAAAATCGAGCTGCAGTAGATCTGACTCATCTGTCAAGCATCACACTGCAGTCGACTACGTGCTATTCTGTTGTTGACAGACAACACACTGTCCTTTCACATGAGGCCTGCAGTCAGAAGGAGGTTAGTTGATGTCTACATGTTACATTTAACAGTAAAGTATGAGGTTTCCCTGCTGAGTAGGTTAGTGTGTCAGCTACTCGAGTTATTACTCAAACACTTTGACATAACTTGAGTTTATAGACAAGTACCGTGCCTTTAAGGGTTACTTCACCCAAAAATGAAATTTCTGTCATTTATTACTCACCCTCATGTCGTTCCACACCCGTAAGACCTTCGTTCATCTTCAGAACACAAATTAAGATATTTTGATGAAATCCGTGAGAGTTTTTTTATTTATTTTTTTTTTTATCCTCCATTGAAAGCAACAAAATTACCACATTCAATGTCCAGAGTTAAAAGTAGTAAAAACATTGTTAAAATAGTGAATGTGACTACAGTGGTTCAGCCTTAATCTTATGATCGACGAGAATACTTTTCGTGCACCAAAAAAACAAAAAACAAAAAAATATGACTTTATTCTACAATTTTTATCTTCCCTGTCAGTTGGCGCAGTGCTGCGTTTCTGTGTCTGCAACAAAAATAGCATAGCAGAATGACAGGGGAGAGATTAATTTGTTGAATAAACGCGTTTTTTGTTTTGTTTTTGCGGACAAAAAGTATTCTCGTCGCTTTATAACATTAAGGTTGAACCACTGTAGTCACTTTGACTATTTTAACGATGTTTTTATGGACACTGAATGTGGTAATTTCGTTGCTTTCAATGGAGGATAAAAAACCTCTCGGATTTCATCAAAAATATCTTAATTTGTGTTCTGAAGATGAACGAAAGTCTTACAGGTTTGGAACGACATGAGGGTGAATAATTAATGACAGAATTTCATTTTTGAAGTCTGCTGATAGTCTCTTCATAAGCATTGGCACTTTTAGAGTGCTTGTAAAAACAGAAACTGATTGTAATGTTGTAATGTTATGTCAAAACAAAACAGACTTTTTTTTTTTTTTTTAGCTAATTTTCTAAAAGTAAAGAGCAGAATATGTAGAATTTACCAGCTGGGCCTCACTGACAAATAATGTCGTGCAACTTGTATGTGCGTAGAAAAGGCTCTCAAACAAAATGTTCGCCGGATTCAAAACTACACCAGTACGCGTATGAACATAAATATATTCTAAGTTACCTCGTTGAATCCGAATCCGAATGGGACAGTCAGTAAGTGGTCGCAGTTAGTAATTTCCATAAATTATGGCGCCTAAACCATGTCCATATAAAGACTTCTTACACGACTCACAGAGCATGCGCAGAAAGATATACGTTAAAAAATGCCATTCTCAAAACTCGTTTAAAGGTTTACACAACCGATTATATATACATATATATATATATACCAATGACTTTCGTCCAAAGATTGTCGTATTTTTAAATAAATGATACTAGTTATTAAAGTTATTATACACAACAAATAAAAGAGGAAGTCAAATGACATTGGCTAATCTTTTCCTCACAACTCACATGACATGAAAGCTTTCCTTAGGCCACAGCAGCTGATGCGAGACCAGAGCTATTACGGATACCCTTAAGAGGGAAAAAATGCCTTTTGGGTCAGTTTCTCGGAGTCCAACTTGCATGAGCCCATTTTTAGGAGTCACGAGCTACAAGAATTCATGGCAGAGAAAGTTTTCTTGAAGGAATTCATTCTTGTAGACAACCAGTCACAAGTCACGTTTAATAATATCGTATAGCAACAACAAAAACTTCCATCCAGACTCTAAAAATCCTGGTATCTGTGGAATTCTCCTTGCATAATAAAAGAGTAATATTTTTTTTTTATTGAAATGATTTTCGTATGTTAATGTGTAAATTATTTAATTATATAATAAATGACTATTATATAAATTACATTTATAATATTTCTAAATATTGTAATTATAATTGTTTTTATAAATAGGCCAATATTATTAACTTTAGTAATATATTAAAGTAGCTTCATATTTGTGCTGCTATATCAGTGATAAAAAAACATCTGGAAAAACACAAGTACTCAAGTTTTGAATGCATTCATGTTTTATTTCTCTGAATACTCAACAATGTTCAAAAAAATCACTTCAGAGCGTGAACTGTTTAATGTCTAAAAAAAAAAAAAAAAAACTTGTACAGTAGACGTATAACCATGGCATCAAAAGAAAATGAACTATGAACTGCTCAACAGGATCTCTTAGTTGTATTTCACATCACATAGAGAACAGGACAGAATACTTACAATCATTAACAGAGTCCGGGTACTACAAGCAGTGTAGTTGACTGATCCGAGATCAGCTGAACACGGCATCTACAGATCACACAAGAAAACAGTCTTTCTAGCTTCAAAGTGAAGTGACGAAAGACTGAGTCTGCCCTCAGGTAAAAGGGTTTGCATGCCTGTGTTGTTCATGTTTGTGGCATGAATAATGTAATCATACATGGCAGTTTGTAAATACAAAAATATGTAGTTTTTAATGATTTAAAGGGACAGTTCACCCAAAAATGAAAATTCTGTTATCATTTACTCCCTCTCAAGTTGTTCCAAACATGTATAAATTTCTTTGTTCTGCCGAACACAAAGGAAGATATTTGTAAACAAGCAGATCTCGCCCCCCATTGTCTACCATAGTAGGAAAAAAAAAGTACTATGATAATCAATGGGGGGCGAGATCTGTTTGGTTACAAACATTCTTCCAAATCTCTTCCTTTGTGTTCAGCAGAGCAAAGAAATTTATACAGGTTTGGAACAACTTGAATAAGTGACAGAATTTTCATTTCTGAGTGAACGATCCCTTTAATTTTTATTCTGATATCGTAAACATACAAATAAGAATCGGTCATAACTTCAAGATTGTTTTTCTTTATTTAAAGTAAAAAAAATGAAATGCCAACAAATCTCTGGTGAACAAATATAATTAATCATTTGTCACAGAAGTAGTGAAATGTAGTGATAGTCGTCCGTCACTGTGATGCAACTGCAATGTCATGTCATAGGAGGCAGATGTGAGTGCAGGGCAGACTCAGGGTACGTTTACACGACAACCAGTGGCGTAGCATCTGGGTATGCACGTGCTCATATGCACTGAGGGGGACGACCCACACCAACCCCCCCACCCGCATACAGATGACAACATTGTCAAAACAATCCCCGTTCACACGGATCCACGAAAACAACTAAAAACGCTGTATTCTGCTGCCAGGCCAGTAGTTGGCGACGTCACTTCGTAAAGAAACACTACACGCCTATAGACCGAACACGTATAACACGTGCGCATGACGTCATTGCTTCGACAAACTCACGTTTTTGTAGTTTACATGAAGACGGTAACAGTATCGTTTTCAAAAACTTGCACTTTGCGACCCGTTTTCAAAACTTCGCATTTTCAGGCCCCCAAAATGCCGTTGTCGTTTAAATGAATGGCCAAAACGCATAAAAACGTTTTCTGTTTTTAGTTGAAAATGGTGTCGTGTAAACGCCCCCTCAGTTATTTATGTAAACTAATGCACCAATGGAAACTAAACCAAGCCAGTAGTTACAAAAAAACATTTATAGATTCACAAAAAAAAAAAAAAGAACAAAAAAAACACAAATATATATAAAAAAATCATTCTGAAGAAAGAAGGAAAAAAATATCAGTAACAATTCTTAGCATTTTTTTTTGTAGAAAAATGCCTTGTAAAAATTATTAGAGCACTAAATAAATGACCCTACAAATAAATAAACACATAAGTAAATTTCTACATAACTATTTAAATTAGATAAATTGGTCTTATTGGCTGGAGTGTTAGTCATACTGCAGTAATTCTCTAAATAACGCAAAGCTTCAATATCTAAACACCAACGAAAATCGTAACAGCATTAAAGAAAAGCATCTCAGCTCTTATAAGTCCTTCTAAGCAGAAGCCTATAGGAAATGTTTCTGTATTCATAATAACCAAAGGACAACTTCCATTTTGTCCAAAAATATCATCCCCTGCATCACCCAAAACACCCCAAGTATTTCTCTTATCACTTATAACGGAAAATGTGCATTTTCACACATACAGCAAATTTGGTCCAGTATAGGAACAAATAACCATTTAACCAAAGCTAGGATAACCCAACACACACTGCATCCAAGTGCAGCCACCTAAAACTGAATCACAATGTCATATTTTACAGTCTGATTTTTTCAGTCCGCAAACTGATGAGGCACTAAAATCTCTTCGGTAAGGGGATTTTTAACGATACCTTGACGGTACAATAAAGAGATGCAATAGCCAACCGGCCATAAGTAGTACAGTAGTACAACAAACTGTTTTAAATAATTATGACAATGGACATGTTTTTCTTGAAAAATTCGCAACTACCAAGCTAATTGCCAAAATACAAGGAGAATGAAATAAAATAGGTGGTCCAGTGTTAAGTACTTCACGTATATATATGTGGCTATCTGTTTGACAGATGCAGAAAAAAGGTGCTAAATATTAAAAAATGTACTTGAAAGAAATAAGACAAACAGCGTCTCATCTTTTGTGCTTCATAAAATCATAATTAGGCATAAAAATATACAGCCAGATCTATGAGTGTGATGTTCACTGAGGTAAGCAGAAAGGCTATCGGTATTCTGATTCTGAATTTATGAATACTGTATGTCAGTGCCTTCCATAATAATAATAATAACAAACAATTGGATACATCCAATTAGAGGACCGTGACCAAAAAAAAAAAAGGAGATTCCTTGAAATTCTTAGTAGCACTTAAAAAAAATACACGAAGCTATCAAAAATAAATCTGTCGGAGTATAAAGTCATTTCAAGTTAATCTCAAAAAATAATACATTTCTACACCGGCAGAAAAGGCACAGCAAACTGGTCAAATCTGCTGTAGAAAAGGAAATGATTGTAGATATAATAGAACATATTGTAATCCAAGAAGCAAATTTGTCAGTCAGGTTGGAATGATGGTTCTGGTTGCTGAGAGAGACATTAGCGCCTCCCCACAAGCATTTTCGGTACGCACTTTTCCTCACGTACATTTTGAAACAAAAGCTGAAAACACGATACAGGAAGCTTACGATCATACTACTGCAGGCCCTAAAATAAAGGGATGACCAAACCAAACCACTCACGGTGGTTATATGACACATATCTCCAATGGCTTAAAAAATATATATAAAATCCTGATTAAAAAAAACTTGGAACTCAAACATTAAGAATGAAATGTATACAGTATAATACATTTAACTGAGGAAGGACTGAGAAAATCTACATCTCAACTGAAATGCTCCAGTGACCTCTGATGTTGTCTTGTTTCGCATGTGGTAATTAATATAGATTTTGCCTGTGGCAGCAGGATATGACTTTTTTTCTGGCTCACACGAGAGGTGAGGCAGTCGAGGAATACAGTAAGGGAGTCTGAGGTGAATACAAGGAGACTTTGTGCGTGGAAGAGGCATCTGTCTATCCGTATGGTCTTCAGGACTCCTGAGGAACCACTTCCATCAGTTTCTGGAATGTCGCTGTGGTAGAGACTGGACAGAAAATATATAAATATATATGTATTGATCAAAATTGATAGTAAAGTTATAATGCAAATAAATGTTGTTCTTTTTTATTTTATTTTATCAAAGATTCCTGAAAAATATGTATCACAGTTTCCACAATAATATTAAGCAGCACAACTGTTTTAACATTGATAATAACAAGAATTGTTTCTTGAGCAGCAAATCAGCATATTAAAATGATTTCTGAAGGATCATGTTATTTTAAAATCTAATAACATTTCACAATATTACTGTTTTTTTTTTTCTGGATTTTTAAAGTCCCCCTGTAGTCAATAATTGATCCCTTAAAACTCATCTTTGATCACCAAAATTACATATTTAAATGTTTTTTTCCTTTGAAAATAATTTCTTCATGCCTTAATATAGCTTGAATGGAACTCTACACCCTTGCTTCAATCAGCATATGCGGATCTATGAATATGCAAATTAGCCCCGCCTCCACTCAATCACTCGAGCTCAGAAAACCTGATCCACTCGGTCAACTTTACTGTAGCAAGTGGAAATACTCGTTTAACTCAGCCATAAACAGGCTTGTCTACAAACCATGAGCAAGACAAACCTTGTGCAAATTCATAAGTCAACACCATTGCTGAGCATTTTTTTCCTCAAAACTGCAGTGAACCAAAGACAGCTTGAAAAATGCGGTTTGAAATCGCTGGTGTTTCTGATGTCACAAACTACCTTGTAACCAATCACATCAATAAGTGGATCTCTGAGCTGGTGTGAGTGAGTGGAGGCGGGGCTAACTTGCATATTCATAGAACTGCGTATACTAAATGAGGCAAGGGTGTAGAGTTACATTCAAGCTATTTTAAGGCATGAAGAAATTTTTTTTGAGGAAATTTTTTTTTTTTTTAAAATATGTAATTTTGGTGATCAAAGATGAGTTTAAGGGATAAAATTATTGACTTCAGGGGGACATATTAAAACATATTAAAAACACAACATAGACATAAATAACGCCACATGGTGTCTTTAATTAAATAAACGCAGCCTTGGTGAGCTTAAGAGACTAATTTTAAAAACATTAAAAAATCTTACAAAATCTCACTGATTTAAAATACCATGTATTTAATTGCATCATTTATTAACTTTAATTGAATTTATTTTACATTTTATTTTGAGTATGATTCATTAGTGCACATTACTGTGCTTTTTTTTAAAAAATACCATGTGGGTAGAGTTGTCAAAAGTACCAATGTGACGCTTTTGGGCGGATTCGTAAACACCTCTGATTGGCCATTGTGTTCACATGCTCAACAGATATGTCTGTGATTGGCTACAATGATCAACACAGGGGAGCGTTTGAAAGCACACAGAAGTATTTGAATTTAAAAGCGTTTTGAAAGCGGAAACAAAAGTAGGCGTCTATCACCCGACTGGTCCGCAATAGATGCCTGATTTCAAACGCTCCTGTGTGTATCTGCGTAAGCGCTCGGTGAAGAGCTTTATTGATATCTATTTACAACATTTTTGAAGTGTTGATCATTGTAGCCAATCACAGACATATCTGTTGAGCATGTGAACACAATGGCCAATCAGAGGTGTTTACAAATCCGCTCAACAATGCTCAAAGCGTTCATTTTTAAAATGTCAGTACCGACTTGGTATCGAAGTCGGTACTTTTGACAACTCCACATGTGGGGCCTAAAAAAATAACAATATAACAGCCCACTTTTAACAACCCAATCCAATCTTATTGGATAAAAACAAGCCACATCAAGCCCCAAACTATTTAAGGTTAATGTTGTCATGAAAAGCAGTGTAGTCACAAGTTTGATTTTAACATTAACTTTGTCAGATGTAAGAATGACACTCAAAGTCAGTTAAAAAAAGCCTTCAATACCTGAATAGTGTTTCAGATTTCAAGAATGCGGTTTTAACTGAATAGAAACATATTATTCTCATTGTCATGAAGCACTTAAGGAAAGTGTGGAAAGATAAGGAAAGGAAGACAAGGAAAGAGGAAAGATACTCACAGAGGATCTGCAAGAGCCATTTGGGCTTGGTCTGCCACCAAACGCCGAATAAGTACACGGGAACTCCTGTGGCGATGATTCCGAATCCTATAGCACACTCCACAGGGGTTTTCCAGATGGACACCACAATGAGGAACAGGCAGGCCAATACGAAGGAAATGGGCAGCAGAATATTAACCTAGTGGACAGAGAGAGGTGGGAAAGCTTTGAAAATATGATCAAAAGTATATTTAAAGTGCTGTCGGAAAGTATAAAGTATGTTTATTAAGGAATATTTATTTCTCATATGCACTGCAGAAGTGTAGAGCTTAATGTTGCTCTCTTCTCTGACAATCACCATTCTTCTCTGGCTGCTCATTCTGGTAGGACATCCTGATCTTTGATGTTTGGGTTGTGTTGTGTTTTCTCTTTTTGTATACAATGTAACTTCACAATGCTCCAAGAATGGTTCAAAGCAACTCTTTTTATAGCCTTCTCCTTACAACTTCATCACAAAGTTCACCAGAGTTGCTTCTTGCTTTTTGTGATAGCTGGACTGATCTGGTTTTGCAGAATGGTTCACTTTAGCTTGTTGACAGATGGCCTGACAGACTCCTCAAGCTCTCTCTGATAAAGACTAGCTCATTTCTAACGTCATCACATTTAACTTCCACATGGACGTGAAACTTGGTTTAGTATCCAATGCTCTGATTAAATGGAGAGGGGTTTGAAGACATTTTATTAAGAGGACCAGACATTTAGCTGTTCTTTTTAACAGGTTAAAACTATTTTTTTAAAAATGATGTTCAAATAATTTTTTGCAATACCGACAACATAACTTTTACACAATACACAAGGATCTAGTTTTCATTATTATTTATTTATCTTTTACATGTATTGAATTCACATTAGGAGATATATTCATAAATATAAGATCTACTTTTTAATATTAGGAATTATATATTTATTTTTATGTATTTTCTATTTACTCTGAACTTTAAAATAATCATCATACTGTAATTACAGATTTTTTAAATTATTTTTTGTACTTTTATATAGCATTCACATTTATATACATATTTATATGCAACATCAGAGTTATAAGTTTATCTATAGTATTTATGTTTTAGAGTACATTAAGACTTTTTAGGTCAATGGTAAATTTTATAAACTGTAAAATAATAAAAAAGTAGTGGCTACACTACTGTTCAAAAGTTTGGGATCGGTAAGATTTTTTTAATGTTTTTGAAATAAGTCTCTTACCAAGGCTGCATTTATTTGGTCAAAATACAGTAAAAACAGTAATATTGTGAAATATTAATACAATGTAAAAGAACTGTTTTCTATTTTAATATATTTTAAAATATAATTTATTTCTATGATCAAAGCTGAATTTTCAGCATCATTACTCCAGTCTTCAGTGTCACATGATCCTTCAGAAATCATTCTAATATGCTGATTTGCTCAAGAAACATTTCTTATTATTATCAATGTTGAAAACGGTTGTGATGCTTATTATTTTTGTGGAAACTGATATTTTTCAGGATTATTTTATGAATAGAAAGTTCAAAAGAACAGCACTGAAATGGACATTTTTTGTAACATTATTTTCTGTAACTTTTAATCAATTAAATGTGTCCTTGCTATTTTAAAAGTATTAATATCTCACCCACCCCAATATTTTGAATGGTATTGTATAATTGATTTATTTTGAAGGAAATACTATGTATTTTGAATTTTAAGTAAAAAAAAAATAGTAATGTTCTTTGAAAAATTTACAATACTCTTTATTCCTAGTGTTTTAAAGGGTTAGTTCACCCAAAAATGAAATTTCTATCATTTATTACTCACCCTCATGTCGTTCCACACCTGTAAGACCTTCGTTCATCTTCAGAACACAAATTAAGATATTTTTGATGAAATCCGATGGCTCAGTGAGGCCTTCATTGACAGCAAGATAATTAACTCTTTCAAATGCCCAGAAAGGTACTAACAGTTCATGTGACTACAGTGGTTCAACCTTAATGTTATGAAGTGATGAGAATACTTTTTGTCCGCCAAAAAAACAAAATAACGACTTTATTCAACAATATCTAGTGATGGGCGATTTCAAAACACTGCTTCATGAAGCTTCGAAGCTTTACGAATCTTTTGTTTAAAATCAGTGGTTTGGAGCGTGTACCAAACTGCCAAAGTCACGCCCCCCAGTGGTGAACCATTGAAATTTCGAAACACTTATGATGTAACAAAGCCTCGTTTACTGAAATCACGTGACTTTGGCAGTTTAAAACGCTCCGAATCACTGATTCGAAACAAAAGATTCGTAAAGCTTCAAAGCTTCATGAATCAGTGTTTTGAAATCACCCATCACTAGATATTGTTGAATAAAGTCGTTATTTTGTTTTTTTGTGCACAAAAAGTATTCTCGTCGCTTCATAACATTAAGGTTGAACCACTGTAGTCACATGAACTGTTTTAAATATGTCTTTAGTAGCTTTCTGGGCATCTGAAAGTGTTAATTGTCTTGCTGGCAATGGAGGCCTCACTGCGCCATCGGATTTTATCAAAAATATCTTAATTTTTAGTTCTGAAGATGAACGAAGGTCTTACGGGTGCGGAACGACATGATGGTGAGTAATTAATGACAGAATTTTCATTTTTGGGTGAACTAACCCTTTAAGGATTCCTACTATCTAGAAGTTTGACACTTCAATAGTTAAAACCATTAATGAAATCAGGAAAGTGTCTAAAGACAACATTACAGGCAGTAATAAGTACCAACAGACAATGTATTGTCCCTAATGAGATCTAGAATGGAAAAAGATTATGAGCAATAATCAAATGGCCTCTTTCACTCCAGTGCCTCCAAACCTCCTTTGATGAACATCCCTCTGTGTCCGGCAGATGAGCGGAGGCCACTGAGTGCAGTGATGAGGAGAGGCAAGAGACAGAATGTGGATGAATGAGAGAGGCGCACAAAAGGGCCTGTGTGTTACCGTTCTCTTGCTGGCCATGTCCGGTTTCAGACAGAGAACACATATATTATGGCAGGTCACTTCTCATGGATTTGAAACTATGACCCTGTTCACCCTCAGACAATCCATTTGTGTTCACTTACAGATGTTTAGCCAATCAAAAGTTGTTTTCTGCTAACTAGCTCCACCGCCGGGCTCACCTTAATTGGTCGTTCCAACTCCGGTTTCTTGTAGCGCAACCACATCATGCCAAGGATCGCCATGGCAATGCAAAGCCAATTAAAGAAGCTGAAGAAGTTGATGACAGAAAATATGTCATTGGAGAAAGCGTACAGGAGAGTCATGAGACACTGTGGGGGGAAAAAAGGAAAGAAAAGGCGGTTTAGACTTTCCATTTTGCCAATATTTAGCAATTGTCTTTGTGCGTTATTTGACCTTACAGTAAAATATAGTCAAATTTGTTCTGATTTGTGAATCAGTACAAACAATTCACTGAAAAGAACTCGCTCAACTGATTGATTCACTCAAAAATTAGAACTGGTTAAACCAGTTAATTGAAAAGAATCAACTCAATGATTCACTCAAATGATTCACTTAAAAAATTAAACTGATTCTCAAAATGATTAGGTGTGTTTGACTTGAAGCGGAGCTGCGCAAACCGATCGGTGTATGACATCTAAGTACCACATATCGCTCTTGCGGTACTTTGATGTCATACACCGATAAATGATTTGCTCAAAAATTGGTTAAAATGATTCATCGAAAAGAACTGATTCAAAAGATGTATTTGCTCAAAAATTGGAACTGGATAAATCAATTCATTAAGAAGAACTGACTCAAAAGAATGATTTGCTCAAAAATTAGTACCGTTTAAACCAATTCATTGAAAAAAAATGGACTTAAAAGACTGATTGCTTAAAAATTGGAACCGGTTACACCAATTCATTGAAAAGAACAGGCTAAAAAAGAACTGGTTAAATCAATTCAGAGAAAAGAACCAAGTCAAAAGAATGATTCAATTAAAAATTAGAACTGGTTAAACTGATTCATTGAAAAGAACCAACTCACTCAAATTAAAACTGGCTAAAACAATACAGTGAAAAAAAAAGATTCACTGGACATCACATAACTTGAAAGTCATAGTGAGGGATGTGGTTGGTTGTTGTGGACACCTACAGTAAATATAAGTGAAGGCAGAGGGGTCAGCAGGTCAGGGTGGATCATCGACAACAAACTGGGAAGATGACCTTCTCGGGAGCCAACAAAGAACAGCCTGAAGGGAAAGAGAAAGATACACAAGAGAAACCGTATTGCCCATTAGGTCTGATACTAACCAGCATTATAAGCAGATCTATTTCAAGATAACCTGAGCGTTTGCAGTGGAAAAGCCTGCAGGGTGACTTTAGTACAACACTAACCAGACAGATTAATCGAATAAACAACTTAAAGTAAAGTGATCTGATTAATGTGACCTCTTCCATGTGTGTGTGCATTACCTAGATGAGGTAAACAGAGAGCCATTCACAGAGCCAAAGCAGGACAGGCCCACAAACACAGGGATTATCCAAGCCATTGGCCCCAGGTGGTAGTTTCCAAAGTCCTGAAAAAAAAACAACATTATTATGTAATTTTAATAAACATTAATAAAAAGGAAACTAGTAACTGAGTTAATAAAGGAAATTGAGCTGAATATGGAATAGAATGTGTCTATGTGGCGACACTCACCACAGCAACAGCCTCAGATGAGAGCATTTGCTCCGGACTGAGTGTGGTGAAGTAGGCCAGGTTGGTCAGCACATAGACAACGGTGACAATGGGAAGCGAGATGATGATGGCCCGAGGAAGATTTCTGCAACACGCCAGCACATACATCATAACATAACCCACCCCTCTCAAAAACTTCATGTAATTAAACACCAAATGTGCACTCAGTTGTTTTTTGTGCATCTAATTTAGTAGAAATGACCTATTAACAGTCTGACATGATTAATTTAGGCATGTAGACATGGGTTGCATCTCACTCAGGTCCCTAATTCAGTAATCAGGGCAATGATCAGGAGTCTGCCATTTTAAAGGGGTCATATAATGCCACTTTTACAAGATGTAAAATAAGTCTCTGATGTCCCCAGAGCGTGTATGTGAAGTTTTAGCTCAAAATACCCCACAGATCATTTATTATAGCTTGTTAAATTTGTCATTTTTTGAGGGTGAGCAAAAACACGCCGTTTTTGTGTGTGTCCCTTTAAATGCAAATGAGCTGCTGCTCTCAAGAAGAGGGCGGAGTTTCAAGAGCTCGTGTTAGCACATAGTGTTAGCAGCGCCGATTACCTCACACAGACTCACTTAAAATGTGAGAAACTGTCCAGCCTTTTATGTTCAAAACGGAGTCGGACAATGATGCAGAGATTTAAAGGGTTAGTTCACCCAGAAATGAAAATTCTGTCATTTATTACTCAGACCTGTAAGACCTTCGTTTATCTTCGGAACACAAATTAAGATATTTTTGTTGAAATCCCATGACTCAGTGAGGCCTCCACAGCCAGCAATGACATTTCCTCTCTCAAGATCCATTAATGTACTAAAAACATATTTAAATCAGTTCATGTGAGTACAGTGGTTCAATATTAATATTATAAAGCGACAAGAATATTTTTGGTGCACCAAAAAAACAAAATATCGACTTATATAGTGATGGCCGATTTCAAAACACTGCTTCAGGAAGATTCGGAGCGTTATGAATCAGCTTGTCGAATCATGATTCGATGTCAAACCGCCAAACTGCTGAAATCACGTGACTTTGGCGCTCCGAACCGCTGATTCGACACGCTGATTCATTATGCTCCGAAGCTTCCTGAAGCAGTGTTTTGAAATCGGCCATCACTATATAAGTCATTATTTTGTTATTTGGCGTATCAAAAATATTCTCGTTGCTTTATAATATTAATGTTGAACCACTGTACTCACATGAACTGATTTAAATATGTTTTTAGTACATTAATGGATCTTGAGAGAGGAAATGTCATTGCTGGCTATGGAGGCCTCACGGAGCCATCGGATTTCAACAAAAATATCTCAATTTGTGTTCTGAAGATTAATGAAGGTCGTACGGGTGTGGAACAGCATGAGGGTGAGTAATTAATGACAGAATTTTCATTTTTGGGTGAACTAACCCTTTAAGAAGAAGTGACAACATGTAGAATGCAACAGGACGTTTCTGAATGGTTAGTTGATTAATTTATGTAGCTGATGTGGAGTTAACTATCTTAAAGTCACTGATTAGCATATTGTCATGATAATCTATAAATCGCTTGTGTGGGAACTGTTGTAAGATCCTACAGAGCCAGAGAATATATGCTGCATGAAGATAGAACAGGTATAGTTTAGTTTAATTACCGTTATAACTCATGTTGTCATCTTGCTTTTATGACATGCTATTGCATTTGTGTTACGTACTGTATTGCAATAACACGGCCACACCCCCTTTGTTGCATGTTCCCGGGGGCAGGGTTTATGTAAATTTTAGGGTTAGTGATGTTACTAACCTGGGAAGAATCTCGTTGTAGTCCCTACCAGACGTTTGTTGTAGTCCTTAAACAAAGAATTCTTTGTTTTCTTTGCATTGAACTTTGAGCGTCGTAACTTTGCAGATGTTGTTTATGCTCTAACAGCAACATTACACACTAACTAAAGTTAAAAAAGTGAAATCCTAATAAACCACCCCTTTAAGGGCTGTCTCAATCGCAAAATCCTTCCGTTCGCTCCTGTTGCCGGAAATAGAGCCATCAATGCCCCAATGTGTAGTGAGCCAGGGGTTCAGGCTACTAGATGTTTTACATGAACTAAACCACTGATATTCAAATGGCGGACTGCGGTCCGCATCCAGACCCTGGACCGCGAGACAGAATGGTAGCACCATTTTACTGTTTCTAGTTGAAGTGAGTAGCGCATCAAAACAGCAGTGCGGATCAAACCACAAGCACTGGATTCATCTTTTCATAAAAGTGATTTTAAACATATTTTTCAAAAGTTATATTCATTTTTTAGGGGTACATTTTTTTTTATGAGGAAAAAATGTATTATTTATTCATTTAAAAAGAATTAATGAGGAAAAAAGGACTCTTTTCACTTACTTGTATGGCTCAATCATCTCCTCTGTGACAAAATTCAAATAATTCCTGATAATAAAAAAAAGAAAAAGTAAATGAGAACATTTAAAAACATACTGTCCTACAAATTCAACTGCTGAAGGCCAAAATGAATAAGAGGAAAAGTATAATAACTATAACTATAATAATATGAAAGAAGATGCAGATAAATTATAGAATGACTGACAGATAGTTTTGATTTCTAATAAAGGGGAAGTGTGAAATTTTGTAAATATTATAATACATCTTCCTGCGCCAGCTGAATATGCAGAGTGAAGTATAAGTCAATGATTCAGCTGATTTCCATGTAAAGAGCAAATAACTGTGGAGTTATCAAAACAGTTATGTTGTTATGTGGAATGGGATTTGGTGTAGCATTACATTTTACAAGTGATTACCCTTGTTAAAAGGTCAAAGTCTAATACTTCCTGCTTTCACCCAAATTTAGAGAAGTTCTGTGGTCTTACCATCCTCCATAAGCAAACAGCCCACTGTAAAGAGCCAATCCGATGTTGCCAAAGTCTGATTTGCTTCCTTTGAATGAATTTGCAGGCAGGAGATCAGTAGTATCACCTGCAACAGAAACAAACAGTGTGAAACATGAGATTTCAATGCTGTTGCAACCTATCGGGAACATTATGTAACATAAACAACCCATACAAGTCATAATATCTGGAGAGTACTCTACAATTCCCACAATATGTCCCATGAGAGGAACAAACAAGCTTGCATGGAAAAGTTTCAAGGTGGAAGACTGTTTCCTGCTATCATATTACAATGAATTTTTAAAATCATCACGCTGACATTCTCAAGGCTGGTTGTGGGCAGCAGGTCGGCACATGAGGGACAAGGTTGCAGATGTCACAACTGAAACGCAAGAGAGATGGGAAAACAAGAACAAGAGAGAAAACAGAGGGTTTGCACATTCTTGAACACCCAAAGCCTGTGAATTTCCCACTGGATCAACAGATGAACATAGTGTTGTTTCAGGCTGAGGCCCGCTCTCTATCTGTCCCACGAGAAAGCCGGGGGAGATCAAGCCTCATACATCCATCTCTCCGATGCCTGCGGGTCATACAATGACGAGTGCTTCCCTAAAAGTAGACTCTGTATGGGTTCAATTTATTGTTAGGAAACTCTGCCCCAACAAGAACTGTAGTTTAGCAACAAACATGGACTGAAGTCGGAAAAGAACTAGTTTAACAGGTTTAAAGAAATGGATATGCAGACCAGAAGAATCTGAGACTAAATCATAAATAAACTGACTTGCAACTAGAGTACTCTAGAAATAATTTCTGTGAATACTGCTACACAAGGAGACTCTCCTGTACTTTCCTTTGAGAATGTGTGGTTATTTGTTCTTTCATTCCTGTGCAGCTCTTTAACACAATAGCATCAACTGATTTAATATTCTAATTTGCATATTTTCAAGGTTTAACGACTTTAAGGGCCAGAAAGTAAAACACATGATAAGCACAACCTTCTTAAATCTAAAAATGGACAATGAATAGAACATTTCTCTTTGTTTCCCCATATCAAATTAATAGGGAACTATGGCAACTGTGATTTATACTGTATATACAGTATATTGTCTATGTTATATATATATTTTATATGGGTCATTGACAAATAAAGTTTTTGAAAGTGTAAAAAAACCATAATGGAGATATAATTAATTTTGAAGTTTTATTAAGTGTTAACAATGAGATTATGTGGTTTTTATAATCAATTAACACTGCTTTTATTGTTTTTTGTTTTTTTTTACAAGATGGGACAAAATTTGTCACCAAAAATTCATTCAGTTTAACCAAAATTTCAGTTTTACTAAATGACACTTTTGGTTATACCGAATGACGATATTTTCAAACAATGCTAACAGGCTGATATCTAGCTAGCTAGCAAAAGGACAATCAAACATTTTATATTTAGTACAAGTTTTTAAAATATTACAACATTTTCCATGTTTTATAGCGGTTGTCCCAAATGACCTGATGTTTCGGGATATGCGTATGAGCAAGTGAAAACATGAATTTTTCAAATAGTTAAGAGAGAGTTAGTTACTTTGCTTCATGACCATGTGGTCCTTTGCAGGTGTCTGAATGATGTCACATCCTGTCACATGATATTGACCACATGACTTGATCCAAAATGATCCCTTTATATTGGTTACTCCGAATGACATCAATGAAATAAATTTTTCCAGACATTCTTTCTCATAACAAAGCAACGGCTTCTACGCATAATTTTAATGCCATTTTGCACTATGTTGATATATGATGTTATATAATCATGCCAGAATAAAAAATATATACATTTATTACATTTTAAGATATTTTAATCACAAATGAAATGGCTGTATTTGCCTTTGGACGGTTAAACTAAATGACCATTAAAATTGATCAAAAGTGACAAAAAAAATTCAAATAAGCTTTCTATTCATCAAAGAATCCTGAAAAATGTATCACAGTTTCTACAAAAATATTACTTTTACTAAAATATTAATAAATATTAACATTGATAATAATATGGAATTTTTATTGAGCACCAATCAGAATATTAGAATGGCTTCTAATGGATCATGTGACACTGAAGAAAAAAGTAAGCTTCTATACAAATATATTTGTATGTGTAGAAATTAACATTACCCAGATTAAGTACTGTTCATTGTTTTTTCATGTTAGCTTTTGCATTAACTGACGTTAGCATGTACAAGTGTTGTCCTATGGCAATGAACTGTGAGAGTAATTTTGTGAATATGTTTGCTGTGTAAGAATGATTGCAGCCCAGGGCGAGCTCATGTGAACCAATATGATCGATGGAGGCCAACGCCGCCAGGTCACATGGCACAGCAGGCGAGGTAGGTGTGTGTGACTGTAGGCCTGAGGCAATCAGGCGCAGAACGAGTTTGAAAGCTTGTATAAACTCTTTGTAAAAACTTGAGTATTACGGGCTCAGGCCTGAGCTTCAGAGAACTACGCCAGCCCAGAGGAGCCCAATCTCTGTCTGAGAGAAACGCTTCGACAGCAGATCTCAGCTTACATAGCCTAGATTCAGCCTGAAGAGTTCCTAAAAACAACACGCAACCTCAAACACACACTTTACTAACAGACAACACCTCAGTGTGTGAAGGTGAGTAAGTTTAGTGAGTAGAGCGTCTCTCACAGCATCAGTTGTGTAACCGTTGTCACATCAATGTGGACAGAGAGAGTTATTTGAGAGATAGTGAGGAAAACTAGGGCATCCGGACAACTGGACATTTCCAATCACATACTGGAAAAGTGTATTGTCATATTCTAGTATCAAACAGAAGAATGTTAAAATTAAAGTGTTAGTTCACCCAAAAATGAAAATTCTGTCATTAATTACTCACCCTCATGTCTTTCCACACCCGTAAGACCTTCATTCATCTTCGGAACACAAATTAAGATATTTTTGATAAAATCCAATGGCTCAGTGAGGCCTCCATTGACAGCAAGACAATCAACACTTTCAAATGCCCAGAAAGCTACTAAAGACATATTGAAAACTGTTCATGTGACTACAGTGGTTCAACCTTAATGTTATGAAGCAACGAGAATACTTTTTGTGTGCCAAAAAAACAAAATAAGGACTTTATTCAACAATATCTAGTGATGGGCGATTTCAAAACACTGCTTCATGAAGCTTCGAAGCTTTACGAATCTTTTGTTTCGAATCAGTGGTTCGGAGCGTGTATCAAACTGCCAAAGTCACGTGATTTCAGTAAACGAGGCTTTGTTACGTCATAAGTGTATCGAAGCATTTTGAAATTTCAATTGTTCACGTGACTTTGGCAGTTTGATACACGCTCCGAACCACTGAATCGAAACAAAAGATTTGTAAAGCTTCGAAGCTTCATGAAGCAGTGTTTTGAAATCGCCCATCACTAGATATTGTTGAATAAAGTCGTTACTTTGTTTTTTTGGCACACAAAAAGTATTCTTGTCGCTTCATAACATTAAGGTTGAACCACTGTAGTCACATGAACTGTTTTAAATATGCTTTTAGTAGCTTTCTGGGCATTTGAAAGTGTTAATTATCTTGCTAGCAATGGAGGCCTCACTGAGCCATCGGATTTCATCCAAAATATCTTAATTTGTGTTCCGAAGATGAATGAAGGTCTTACGGGTGTGAAACATGAGGATGAGTAATAAATGACAGAATTTTCATTTTTGGGTGAACTAACCCTTTATGATCTGGAATACTTGATTCTGATTGGTCAATCGCAATATTCTGTGGTAATATACAAATTACTAAACTGCACTCTTTCTCGGTCCATTGTCAATATTTATTTATTTAATTTCTACTGATGAAAAGTTACAGTGAAACAATGTTCAAAAATGTTAAATTTCGAATAAATGCTTTTCTTTTGAACTTTCTATTAATCAAAGATTCCTTAAGAAATGTATCATTGTTTCCACAAAAATATTAAGCAGCAAAACTGTTACATTGACAATAATAAAGAAATGTTTCTTGAGTATCAAATCATCATATTAGAATGATTTCTGAAGGATCATGTGACACTGAAGACTGGAGTAATGCTAAAAATTCAGCTTTGATCACAGGAATAAAATACATTTTAAAATATATTCATATAGAATATTTCACAATATTACTGTTACTGATATATTACTGATATAATAAATGCAGCATTGGTGAGTAAAAGAGACTTCAACAAAAAACATTAAAAGATCTTACTGACCCCAAATAACCAGCCATTTAATTTCACAAAATAAAGTACATATAGGTTGAGGTTCATCACCCTGAAGTGACTTCATTCATTTTGTATCATTTACATCCTTTAAAACGACAAATACAGGTTAAAAAAAAACTTGTTAAAATCGAAATACAGGAAGTGTTACACAACCTCAGAAGTGGTGCTGTAGACATGCTGGTTTTGTATTGTTTTCATTATGACTTATTTGCATTTAATATTGACTCTGCCAAAAAAACATTTGCCTGCTTTTAGTGTGAGTCACGGCACTTGAGTCGGGCTTGCATCATTTCCTGTTCCCTCCTTTTTACCCATCATCACTTCTCAGCTTTCAACTATAATTATCAATACAGTGGCAAAAAGACCAAAACTTAAAATTATGTTAAATTAGTGGGTGGAGTCTGTGAAGTGAGGCGAAGTCCAACTGTCCCAGTGTGGGCGGAGCTCCAGTCCCAGCAGAGTTCACGATAGCCTAAAAACCACGAGGTGTCCTGTTGCCTGCTACGTTTTAGCAATGGCTGGGTGGGTTGGTGTGATAACACAACAGTATTAAGAACAAGCACTTTTCTCAAAATAAACACAAGCACTAAGATTCACACTGAGACCTTTTCTAGACTACTAAGAGAGATAAGTCTATCAAACAGTCAAACAGTAGCCACTTTGAGCACAGAAACTGACACAGACAGAGGAAATGTCACACAGGAAGACATTGTGAATTAAACAGCTCTTTCAACAGCAAGACTTCATAAATAAATTAAATAGAACACTTGTCTAGTCATTTTAGCCATACACAAATCTGAGGACATTTCCACCAACATATGTTATAAAATATTACCCTCTAAGGACAGGGAGGGTGTGTCTATCTGTAGATCAAATTCACAGGCATCATTCTCTCACAATCATTTTGCATTTGCTTATCTAGCTTGCACACAAATACGCCCAACAGCTGGCCAGCTGCCTAGTCAACAGGGACAATCATCTAATGCATTCTAACCAAAATTGAAAGCCATACATGACTGATTTGAAACACTTTACATAGGTATCCACTTCACATGGGGAGAATAAACTCATCTCACAACTGATTTAAATAAATTATGTCCCAAATGACATAATATACTATAAACTTTTACATTCTGCACTTTCTCTTTAACTTTGAAAACAGGAAGAAGCATTGAGAACACTTAACCATCACACCCAATTCTTTTTCATTTACTTTTTACATTTCTCTTTTTATGACAGACCGCACTGAAACCCACTCAAAACCTACCCTTATGCCTTTAAAACCCTTTTAATCTGGAACCTACATACTGACACCCACCCAAAACCTATACTTACATCTGAAACCCGCTCAAAATCTACCATTACGCCTACAAAACCCTTTTAATTTGGAATCTACATACTGAAACCCACTCAAAACCTACTGAAACCCGCTTAAAACCTACCCCTACGCCTAAAAACCCATTCAATCGGAAACCTACATTCAACAAATCAAGTTTCCGGGGTGGAACGGGGATGAGGAGTCACAAGGTGATGTATTGGGCATGGGCGTGGCTTCTGACGTCACACTTGAATGTCCACCGCAGGATGCATTGCTTGTCTTATGTTGCTAAGCTAAATATGCAATTCTCATTAAACCTTAACTGAATATCAAAATCTAAACATAAAAATACCAGCACATCTGCCAAAATACTATTTCCAATTTTCCATTTAAATTTAACACATTTTAATATATATTTTTCGGTATTGAATGAAATATAAGTATATTTACAATCAACATTTCACTTGCCTCATCGGCCATCTTGGATTTTCCTTTTCACAAAGCTCGTCGCAATGCATTCTGGGATGTTAATAATATTTTTCAGTACTGAATGAAATACAAGTATATTTTTAATTGACATTTCTTCACCTGCTTTTTTCAATTAACAAAAATATTAAGCATCACAACTGTTGTCAACATTGATGATAATAACAGGAAATGATTCTAGGGCACCAAATCAGCATATTAGAATGTTTTCTGAAGGATCATGTGACACCGAAGACTCCAGATTTACTCCAGAGTACTCGGACTAGGGCATGACTCGAGTACTCGGACGTGACAACCGACGATCAATCATGAAAACAATGATCGAAGTGACTTGAATATATTTATTTTTTCTGATTGGTTATTGTGGCATTTTGAGCAGAACCGTCAAAAATCCCGCAATAACCAACCAGACAAAAGAAACAGATTGGTTAGCGTTAGACATCATGCTGTCCAGATTGACCCCGTCCCTAAGTACACTGTAAAAAAATCAAAAGTTGAGAAAACTTAAAAGTTTAAGGCAACCGGCTGCAGGAGATTTTTGAGTTTTCTCAACTTGTTGTAAATTGAACTGCAAGTTGAGAAAACTCAAAAATCTACTCCAGCTGGTTTGCTTTAAACTTTTAAGTTTTATCAACTTAAATTTTTTACAGTGTACTTGAGTATTTGTTACTGAGACCTATCAGTACTCGAAATGAAAAAAAAAATGACAAAAATGCCCATCCCTATCATGCATGTTGCAACCTCAGCTAGTAAAATAGTTCTGAGGCTTAACCGTTTAAAGAAACCCACACCCAAAGGCAAGGCAAAAATCTGACATTCTTGGCGAAAATTTGGGTGAGGCAGGTCAATTAAAAAACAGTCGTGCCCTACAGTTCTGGCTCCCATATTGCAGGTTTCAGTAATCAACAAGCAGCACAGCGTCTCCTTCCCATTTTTCTTTCATTTAATAACCATCTTGCTGTCTGTCACTACATGTCCACTTGCTGTGGGCAGTGAGAGTAGGTGGAGGGGAGATAAAAGATCTAGTAATCTAATAATCCATTCGAGTTAACCTGTCCTGTCTCGCTGACTCTCAGTTGAGTGAGCGATACCAGCTTCAGGTCTTTGTTTGTGCAGCAGACACGGGCATGTGCCAAGTGAATGGGCCTTTATTAATCTGCATCTTAGACTGTGAAATCCTCTTGTTCTTTTCTGAATTTGTGAGCTTATACCAGTAAGCTAATGAGAAACCGAACCCAAAGAAAAAAATGTTATATAAAGGAACAGTGCACCCAAAAACACATCTGCTAAATGTATAAATGTAAATTTTATTCTCTGTGAAACCACTGATGTTAATTCCAGTTGGTGACTGTGACCGTTTAAACAGAAACTACTGTAGTTCATTCATGTCAAAGTTGGCGGTAAGGTCTGCCAGCTAGTACTACAAATCTTTAAACTGCTCTTTGTTTTTGTTTGCTCACTATTTCTCAAGACTATTGCTGTCAGTGATTTAGTGTCTCAATGACAAACAATCAGAGCTGCTGTTGTGGCTGCACATTCAGCTAGTCTACAATTCTTTGCCAAACTGGCTGGTTCACAACTATATAACTACAACTGTATGCTGCCTTTACGTAGCTTGAATATGAGTCACATATGAGTCAAGATTACTAAACCAAGACTGCTGATAAACTTCATTTTTATTTTCGATTATATACATTATTTGATTAGGTCAAATTATATAAAAATATAAATATAATATAAAATATAAATAAAAATATAAATATAAATATAATAAAATAAAATAAAATTAAATAAAATTAAATTAAATAATAAAGTAAATAAAATTTTAAATAAAATATAATAATTAAATAAAAGAAAATTAAATTGATAAAAATTGTTTTTTTTTTAAAAAATGTTTGTGATCAAATGTTAGTCTTTAATTATTAATATATTTTTATATAAAATATAAATATTAGAAAAATATTAGTTTCACCATATTTTTAGCAAAAGAGTTTAATGGCCCAGCAATATAACACTAAATCTGTGTAAAATTTTAAATTATTAAATGAGATTATTTACTTGTCTTCCAAATTATGATATTTTGTATGATTTTAAATATGAAATTATTTTTAATATTGTGTGATTTTAATTGTTGGAAACAGTCCAGAACCTATGAGGTAGGATATTTGATGTGTTTAAAATTAAATTCTATGTTAATTTTATGTTTGCTAATAGTTTATCTATTAATTGCTTTAAAAAATTAATGGGACACCAAATTGTACCCCATTCTTGGAAAATGTCTTTTCTTTTTTCTTCTTTTTTTTTTTTTTTTTTTGCACGAGGCTGATGTTGAACTGAACTTTGTCTAGCTTAGCTTGCAAACACTTTTCACTCAGCCGAGCAAAGCAACATTGTAATGAAAACTGTTGGAACAGTACACCGTATCCATAGCAAATCTAAACAAAGTCCATGCAAACCTTTATTCGTATTAGAAAACATACTACATTCCCTCTGCCAGTTTTTATAAACATGCACTATTCATATGGGTTCTTGTGGTCGCCGTGTGACATGGTCCAATTTATTTATTTTTTTATTTAAATTAGAGAAGCATCATCATTAGCCAAAATGGCAGCAATTTGCCTGCTTTCCATTCCATTCTTCAGCACTTGTTTAGTTACCTGACTTATTGTTGGAGGACATTTAGGTGTGTTTGTGTGTGTTACCCACCTTTGCCAATCTGCACAAAACCAATAACGATGATGAGGCCCAGGGCAAGTAGCTTAGCAGCAGCAAAGGCATCTTGGACCCTTGTGGCGGCCTTCACGCTGTAGCAGTTGATAGCAGTCAACAACACTATGGGAAGAGAAAGAAGGAGAAAAAGAACGACAGGCATATATTTTTAGTCTTTCACAACAGGAGCTCAGAGGAAGTTAACCTAAATTCTTGGTAAACTAATTATGGTAGAATTTGTCAGCCATGCTTGAACTCAAGAGGCGTCGCCCACAAAACGCTGTTTACATTTCAGTTACACGTGGCAGCATGCTCTCTAGTGTGCTACTTTTTCTAATGAAATAGCATGGCTGCCAAATTCGGACTTGTTAGAGTTAAATGGGAAATCAGATATCAAATAAACTGTGCTAAAAGAATTATCTGTCCAAACTTGAAAATGTCAGACTCAGCACCACATGTAAGGTTCAAATGATTAGAAATATTATATACTAGAGGACACATTAATCCACCTAATGGATTCTAATTATATTACAGGGTGGAACTGCAGATGATTATCTGAATCATATTCAAATGTCTTGCCCTACTTACTACATCCACTTACTTCAAATTTTTTGTTTGGTTAATTCTGTTTTAATGCGATTAACAGAAAGCCTATTGACTGGATGACTATGTGGCAAAATTTTGAAGATTGATTCGGTGCGTCCAAAATCGCCTACTGTCTGAGTAGGTACTACATTTGAATTTGAACTTACTTCGCGACTGTTAAAAAAGTATGTTCTATATAGTTCTATATGAATGTAATCCTACCGTATTGTCATTACATGACCTACCAGCGTCAGTTGCATCGCTTCACCTCCATTGATAAATTACCTACTTAGCCTCATAGAGACAGAGCGCATTTAGGCCACACCCACGCTGGGGGAGAAAACAATCCAACCCTCTCCATTGACTTTGTATTGCGTGAAGCTGCCTCCTTGTCATTTCTGACTTGTAACAAAAAACAGAACAATGCCTAAAAGCTGCTATGTGACGGTGTACCGCAAACAAGCTAAAAAACCCAGAACTAAGTTTTAAGAAGCTACCGAACCGTAAAAGTCAGCCTTTAAGGAGACAAAAGTGGACACAGGCAATAAGACGTGAAGCATCAGCAGGAAGAATGGGTAAACTGTGGGATCCTGACACTCAGTATGCCTCAGTATGCCTACGTGTGCAGTAAACATTTTGTCACTGGTAATTAAAATATCCAAATGTCAGTTTTATATATTATATTTCCTGTCGCCGATTACGTTGGGCGTAGTTCTCAAGAATAATATGACACATTGCGCTCTGTCTCAATTGCCTGTATCCACTTTTGTGTCCTTAAACACTTGATATTTTGTCGACAGCTTATAAAAACTTAGTTCTGGGTTTTTTAGATTGTTTGCTGTACACCCTGTCATATAGCAGCTTTTAGACATTGTTCTGTTTTTGTTATAAGTCAGAAATAACAAGGAGGCAGCGTCATGCAATACAAAGTCAATGGAGAGGGTTTTCGGTGGGCGTGGTTTTCAGATTATGACGCGTGTCCATCGCCGGAAGTACTAGGTCATCCGGGGACTTTTTCGAAGACTGTGTATTTGGACATATTACTTTGTTGGCGTACTGTTTTTCACATGCTATATAGTAGGGAAGTATTCAGTTTTGGACGCAGTGATTGGCTTTGTCGGGGCCGATAGCCTTGTGGGTAAAGATTTGAGGAAACAAATCTAATTGTGATTTTTTTCCCCAGGTTTGCAATGCTTGTGTGTAGGGCTGCATGAATTAACTCAAAAACAATCATATTGAAATTATTTTGTCATATTGTTTTGTTCAATAAATAAATATACTAGAGTCATAATAGTCATAACTGTATGAATATAGGTGGCATGTTGGCTCAATGGGTCGCTGCACTGTTGCCTCACAGCAAGAAGGTCCTCATTTTGAGGCCTGGATGAACCATGAGGCTTTTCTGTTTGGGTGCTTCCCTGCCTACGGCCCAGATGAGTTACTCAAGATAAGTGGTTTGAAAAACAGATGTATGGATAAAAAAATGAGCAGGTATATGTGCCACAGCCTGCCTGAAACATGAAAGTTCACTGATCAAATACTGGTAAACAGATTTTGAAGGAATAATAAAAATCATGAGCTCCTACCATCTCAGCCTCCAGACCCTGCCTCCAAGCTCCCTATTAAATGTGATTAACTAATGAATACTTCAAAGCAGCATTAGCTGTAAATCGGTCTAGGCACCAAACAGAGAGGCGAAACCCAATGGCCTTTGTGTGCCCCTAAAGTACAAAAGGGGGTCTGTATTGGGTAGGACAGTAGAGCTTGAGTCCCCTCACGCAATAACACACTCTGTCGGGCATTGCAGTTCTCGTTCTTAACAGACTAGGGATCATGAGACAGGTTCCTCCCTAAACTCCCTCATGGCAAGAGCATGGTCCCGCTCAGGGGGCCTCTCCCATGGATACGCAGCATAGTTTAATGCCACGAACCAATCCTGGAGTCCCTTTTTCAATCATAACCTCAAAACACATGAGAAATTGGGTCAGGGGAATAATGGCCAGCTGCTATGCCAACAGACCCAAATACTGTCTATGAGGAACCAGACCATAAAACTGGGCACTTGGGCTGAACATTCAGTGTTTGTATCAAATGTGTAAATCTTGCAACTTGTCGTTGCTCAGCTTAAGCTTATGGTCATAGTCGTGTTTACCTCCCTTTCTGTCTTGTCATGTGGGTTCTTAAGGAAGGATTAGACAAGCCACTATCAGGGCGAGATTACAGCGGATAGTGGGTGCTGTGTTCATTCACTCCCTCACAATCACAAAGAATACACATTCTTGTACCCCAATCAAGCATTCATCTGGCCTAAATGAGAAAGAAGTAGAGAGAGAGAAAGAAAAAGAAATATGGGTTTTAATTTGTTGGCCAATTGGTAATTAGAGCTTGGGCTAATTCTGCTAATCCTAACTGGTTTAAACCTGCGGGAGGGCTTCATTGCTCACATGGGCGCCATGGTTAATCACACCCTCAACATATTGCCATATGAGCATGAATGTCAAAGATCTGTGATTGTGATTGTAGCACTAGAGGGCTGTGTTCATTAACTATTATTGGTGTTTTACTCACACACACAATTTACAGCACACTATAATAAGGGAATACAATTAATAGCCCGATCATTTACAATGAATAATCTTAGTTTAGACAGGTTATGTTATTGCATATAGGTCTACAGATATATTTAAGGGGAGTTTCTGAAAAATAAAAAAGTGGAGTAATTATTAAGTTTATGTAAAATGTTTTACATTAGTTAATAACTTAAAACATCTAATAAACAACTCTGCATTTTTTTTAAATTTTCATGCTAAAAGAAATCTAATGTGCATTTTCTCAAAATATATACATTCGTAATCAAAATATAATTAATATTAAAGCGTCGCTGAATTGGTATAATTAATATTAACAATGCAACCAATTTGCATAAAGCCCGCCAATGTGATGTAGAAGCGCGTGCCACTTCACTAGATGATGAAATTCTCCTGCACCTTTTCAACATTCTCAGTTCCTCCTATAGGCTACACACGACGCATCAGTGTCAAAACATGGCGTTTCTGTCTCTAATGACACATTTTCTGTCACACACGTAGTTAAAATTGTTTATATGTATAATATGGCCGAATTATGAAAAATATTTTGATGATGAATACACGAGGAGACTTGAACGCTGAGAAGATGAAGCACGCGCGTGGCGCTCATGATGACAGCTGAGGTAAATTCTAACGTCTGAAACGTTAAACTGAGGAGATTCACGATAAAAGCTGACTAAAGCCCTCAGTGATTTTGTTTATATGTGAAATAAAGGGGTAAAACGAACTTTCGTGTGACCTAACGAGGTAGGTAACAGGTTACTTACGGATACATAAGCAGGCGACCAGCTTGGCTCCTGACTCAGGGACAGGGCAGAAGGGAAAGATGGGCTTCAGGAGGTAGGTTGCGAAAACATAGGCGACAATATACTGCGAGGACGGCCTTATGATGAGAAGCTCGATCCAGAGTTTCAGAAACGCAGGTAGGGAGCCATAAACTTCAAGGATGTAAGCGTAGTCACCCCCTGATTTGGTGATGGTGGTCCCCAGTTCAGCATAGCACAGCGCACCTATAGTGGAGAAGACGCCGCATACAGCCCACACGACCAGCGACAACCCGACTGAACCGGCTTCTTTCACCACTCCGGTTGGAGTTACGAAGATGCCAGAGCCAATAATGGTGCCTACAATGATGGCCACGCCGTTCACGAGAGTTATAGTTCTTTTCAGCTCGACTGTCTCTTCTCCATCCGCAGCGCTAATATCTGCGGTCGGGCTATCAGGCGTGCCGTCTCCTGGTCGGCTCATGTTGCCATTCCCACCTCTGAGCATCTTCTCCATCACCTGCTTGTCGTCTTCATCCCGGTCCGCGGATGTATTTGAACTCCGTTTCTTCAACCCTGACATTGCTTCCTTTTGTCAAACAAAGCCAGACGCTTTGTTTTGCTTTTATTAAGTATAAAAATTACCCTTTCAGCTCCTTCAGTCTGGGCTCGCTGATGAACGGTGGTACCGTGGATTCCGGTCCGACTCAGAGAAACGTGGTTTCTGAAGTGTGTCAAGTCAATGTTGTAGAGACGCACAAAAGCATCTCCTGATTCGGCCTGCCTCTTTTCTCCTCCTAATCGCGTCAGAGACCAGTATTAATGGTGAATCTATCGCCCTCTAGTGTATCAATTCCTTAAAGGGTTAGTTCACTCAAAAATGAAAATTCTGTCATTAAAGGATTAGTTCATTTTCAAATGAAAATTACCCCAAGCTTTACTCACCCTCAAGCCATCCTAGGTGTATATGACTATCTTCTTTCTCATGAACACAATCAGAGATATATTAATAAATATGCTGACGCATCCAAGCTTTATAATGGCAGTATGCGGTACCAAACGAGTATGAGCTGAAGAAAGTGCCTCCATCCACATCCATCCATCATAAACTTGTACTCCAGACGGCTCTGAGGGGTTAATAAAGGCCTTCTGAAGCAAAGTGATGCATTTGTGTAAAAAACAATATCCATATTTAACAAGTTATGAAGCAAAATATCTAGCTTACGCCAGACCGCCTTCCGTATTCAACTTAGGAAGAAAGCGCAACACCTCTCGCAGTTCAAAAAGTTACGCTACGTCCTACGCCTTCCCTATTCAACTTACGGAAAAAGCGACGCGACGGCGGTTCCGTTTTTTCCGTAACTTGAATATGGAAGGCGGTCTGGCGGAAGTTAGATATTTTACTTCATAACTTGTTAAATATGGATATTTTTTTTACACAAACACATCAGTTCACTTCAGAAGGCCTTTATTAACCCCCCCAGAGCCGTGTGGCGTACACGTTTATGATGGATGGATGTGGGTGGAGGCACGTTCTTCAGCTTCATACTCATTGATCCCGCTCACTGCCATTATAAAGCTCGGATGCATCAGGATATTTATTAATATAACTCTGATTGTGTTCATCAGAAAGAAGAAAATCATATACACCTAGGATGGTTTGAGGGTAAAGTAAAGCTTTGGGTAATTTTCATTTGTTTTCATGTCGTTCCACACCTGTAAGACCTTCGTTCATCTTCGGAACACAAATTAAGATATTTTTGATGAAATCCAAGAGGTATATGACTCGTCCATAGACAGCAATATAATCATCACTTTCAAGGTCCAGAAAGACATTGTTAAAAAAGTCGACGTGACTACAGTGGTTCAACCTTAATTTTATGAAGCGATGAGAATACTTTTTGTACACAAAAACAAAACAAAAATATCGACTTTATTCAACAATATCTTCTCTTCTGTGTCATTCTCATACGTTGTTTACGTTCGGTACTTCCAGGTTCTACGTCAGAACGCCGACTCATTATTGGCCAGCTCCTGCGTCTCGTCGCTTCATAAAATTAAAGTTGAACCACTGCAGTCAAGTTGACTGTTTTAACAATGTCTTTAGTACCTTTTTGGACCTTGAAAGTGGTGGTTATATTGCTGTCTATGGATGAGTCATATACCTCTCGGATTTCATCATAAAGATCTTAATTTGTGTTCTGAAGATGAACGCAGGTCTTACGGGTGTGGAACGACATGAGGGTGAATAATTAATGACAGAATTTTCATTTTTGAGTGAAATAACCCTTTAAAGAAACTCCTTTTACTGAGTGGTCCAGCAGGTTAAAAAAGTTATAGGCTATATGCTTGATTAGGGCCTTTCATAATTTTTCAATTCCGTTGAATCCCATAAGTATCCCTTGAGATTTTAAGTCACGTCATAACATTTAAATAAATATAATAATTGAATTAGGACTACATGTTTATGACAATCAATATGGTCAATTATTTCTCGTTATATTACAAATATTATTAATTTCGAATAGTATGAAAAACTATACTTTTTGAATGCTATAGAAAGCAAGGAATGCTATTAGAATATTCTAAGAGGCTTATATTAGCTGTTTTTTTTATTATTAATTGTGCAGTATTTTGACTAATTTTTTTTAGTCTTTGCTTAAAGGCTTAGTTCACACAAAAATGAAAATGATCCCATAATCTACTCACTCTCAAGCCATCCTAGGTGTATATGACTTTCTTCTTTCAGTCAAACACAATCAGAGTTCTATTAAAAAATATTCTGGCTCTTCTAGCTTTATAATTGCAGTGAATAACCGATATTTCGAAGGCCAAAAAAGCACATTCATCCATCCATCATAAAAATAATCCAAACGGCTTCAGGAGGTTAATGAAGGCCTTCTGATGTGAAGCAATGCATTTTTGTAACAAAAATATCCATATTTATAACTTTATAGACTATAATCACTTCTGGTAACGTCCGTCCGTGCGTTCACATAAGAGTCGAGTTCTGGCGTACACAGTCAAGAGGAATATTTTGGTTGACGTTTTTAATTTTACACTTTTTAATACACATTTAATTTGGTAAAAGCAAATACAACCCCCCTGCAGTTCCACTATGAACTACTAGGCATTTGTGAACAACTGGTTGGAAAACCCTGCTCTAGATGATTTTTCCCTGTAGCATAATTAGTCTTCAGTGTTTTTCAGTCAAGTTTTTCTATTTAATATATTCAGACTATAATCCATGGCTAGACGTGAATTGCCATTACTTGCCGTTTCAGGTTCAGCCCTTAAATTCTTTAGACTCAAACTCCTTTGATCATAATGTCTGAAGAAACATATGAAAAAATAACAAAAGTTGTCCCTGCTAATTTCCTGTTTTCAGGTAAAGGCCTCCAAAACATCATGTCACATTCCCCATGGGCTTTAAAGATATTGGTTCTCAAATTAAACAAAACAACTTAAATTTCATCCACAAGCTTGTGTGTTTCAAAGAGAATGACTTACATGTCACATGCCTACAAGGTATCAATCTCAGAAGACCTGGAGAGTATTATCTGCAGGGGGGAAGTGTGTTGTACTAATACTTTTGAACTTCATGACCTAGGTTTGCATTTAATTTTAAGGTTATTCATCAAGGCATGTTTTAGAAAAAAATGTGTTGCTGCCACCTGCATTCTCTTTGCATGTGTGCTCACATTTATGTAATCATATTTATGGTGTATGTTTTCTCAGCTTAAAGATAAATGAGACAGCAGGTGACTTCTTATTTGATAAGTTATGTGGTTGCTGCTGTGTTGTGCCCTGATATTTAAGAGTTCAGTTTTCTTTCTCAACGGGAGAGAGGGGCGTGGGCGTCTCAGTTCCCTGGCATCACAAAGGCTGGTTATCATTAAAAGTAGAAAACAATCAGCTCCTCTGTAAACTGAAACTTCAGAGGGCCTGTCAGGTTTTGGCCAAGAATTAATGTACATATCTAATTTGTAACTCTAATAATTTAGGTTCGCATACACAGGGTTCGGTACTAAAATCTCTCTGTGATTATTTGAACACACAATTGATTGGTTTGAAACATTTATTAAAAAAAAAAAAAAAGTCAATCAACAGTAAGTTGATGAACTCTTATGTTTGATCTAAAGAGGAAAACAGCTGGATTGGAGTTCTGAGAAACATCTTTAAGCCATAGGTTCCTGTTTATAGAAAGCAAATAGGACTGAATGGTTTTCTTTTTGTCTAAAAATAACCTGCAAAAACATTGAAGAACAAAACCATAGTAGAGGAAGGAGCCTCATATTAGAAGCTTTCATCTGTGGCTTCTATTCAATTAGCGATGCCTGGTCATCAAACAGATGCAGCTAAAGAGATCTCAGAAGCATTCACCATCACTTGAAATATTGCACAGTTACAGAACTTATTTCCTCATCACAACTATGACAATCTCCAAGGTTATCCAAAAAAGAAGACTTGATCTGCTGCTTTTCAATCGGTTCCCCTCTATAGTTTGTTTTTCCTGTTGAGCACAAAGAGCATGTTTCCAAATTCTCTCACACAATGATGGGAAACCATGTTGTGTTTGGGATACGCAAAAACCCAGTGTCTCGTCCCATTTTTATAACTCATGCAGCCAAGAACAACAAACATGGAACGGAATCTTTTTGAACCAAGTTTGAGACAAAACTCAATCCAGGTTCCCCAGCCTCTACAAACACCCACACCCTGCCCTTCTTCTCTGTCTCGTCTTTTAAGGTGCTGTCTAGCCCCAAACTCGTCTGAAACTTGCTCTCCACTGGTTCAGATTAATTGCCTGAAATCTTCTTAACTCTTAGAGAAAGACAATCGATAGCAGCCATGGTTATGAAATGAGTACAAAGGTGTTTACCTTTGACAACAGTCCTAAAAAAGGTAGGCTACCTGTCAACAAAATGCTTGCATTTTGACACCATCATCTTATAAGTTTTTTTATTTATTTATTTGTTTATGCCTTCATCTTCACAATACAATTCTGCATTTATATTACTATGATTATAAATTCCATTTCATATTGGCTGACGGAGATCGCAGCAGAGGGAACATTTCGGTGACAACAGAATTAACCTAAAAGCTTTATTTCTTTCTTTTTTAAAAATAGTTTTAAAAACTAAAAAAATACACTTTCTTGAGTGGCACTCCATAACCAGCCATTAAAATGTAAATGTAAAATTAAGTTTAGGTAAATTTGGTCATAAAAAAGTATGTAATGTTACTTGAGCACCACTACAATTTCATTTTTGATTAAAGATTTCATACAAGAGTATTGAATGCATTTTAAAATAATTTAAAGGAATCAGAAGTCTGAAACTAACACACAGTCCACCCCTGAAGACTTGGCTCAAGATTTTTTTATTTCATTTTTTACACATAAAATGTTAATATACATGTCAGACAGCATGAACGAGAGGTTATATTGTGTATTTGTTGATGTTCATTTTTGGGTCTGTAGGCACCCCCTCTGCTAAGTCCGCTAAAACACGTACTTTTTAGCGCAGCTGATCCGGACCTAACCAGCACCTGCAACAACTCTTGCTGGGATGGGGCCCCCATAAACCTCCGGCTCCACCCTCTTCCTGCTTAAATCCCCAGGGCACATGCTTGTGTCCACCCAAAAGTAAAACAAAATGAAAATCAACCAAAAATGGGCCAAATACATTTCAAATACAAAATCTCATAAAACTAATAATGAATAATGCAGTTTGTACACAACACAAGAATGAATCATAATAAAGTTTTGCATACATTTGCATCATAAAATATAGGCAGCACAAGTGACAGTTATGTAAATGACTTCAAGTGAAAAGTAAAAGGGCTGTCTATAAAACAAAACTAGTTTTAGTGTTAAACCATGTTTATTAAATTCCCTTAAAAGTGACAAAACGGAGGCAAATCATGGGTGTGTGGGGGGTACAAAACCATGCCAACATGGCCCTCAATACCAACAGCAAAGAGTCAGAATGTCCAAGAACCTTAATCCATAATTCATTCACTGCGTAATTCAAATTCAACAAAAGGTGTCTTCACACACCATTCAATGCTGCTTCAATGAGAAAACATTGTTCCAGGGCCTCCTGATGTGAAAGAATGTTCACTACTATAAGAGTAGCTAAAGACTTGGGCAGGTGGAGGGAAGGGATCCCAGTCTCCCCGTAACCTAAAGTTTGTACAGTGTAAATCCAGTTTTCCAGTCTAGTTAGTATCACTTTGAATTTCAACCATGGACCAAGTAGGGAGAAAACCAGGTGGCCCATTCAAATGAGAGGCCTTTTTAGGGACAGTTTATACAAGAGCATTGTTATTCAACCATCACAAAGAGACCAGCGTCTCTTGGCAATTTTAGCTGCATGTTGAACTTCTGCTGTTTCTGCACCTGCCTGGAACAACTGAACACTGATGTTACTTTTCAACCATCTTCTAAATATTATCATCAATCTAAAAACATTGAAGTACCCAAGGTGTAAATGCACAATTCATTTGCACATATAATACTAGCAGCATAAAAGGTCCTGGATGTTTCTAACAACTTTAGTGTCTCAGTTTCATTTTTATTGCCACTTACAGCATATTTCAGAAAGGAAAACGGAATGCACCAATATTGAAATATAACAATCAGTGGGTCTTACTGTAGATCTCATTTCTACATTGTGCCTGGTTTCATGTACACCTCTAGTGGAGAAATTAAATAGAGCACATATGCTCAAAAATGGAGGTTCCTCTCTGAGAGGTATTTCATGAAATAGTGGAAAGACACATCCAGGTGCTCCCAAATACATTTTACAAGACATTCTGACATAAAGACTAGTTTCTCTGTTATTTTTAAAATCACCAACACTAAATACACGTTCAAGATCCACAGATGAACAATTACGAACGTAATATCATGAGAACAACAAAGACTTGTAGATTTGTACTGGAGGCACGTTTTACCGAAAGGCAAATGTGGCCAACCACTTGTGCAGTTGCAGATTACTGATTACATGAGAGCAATGGAGAACTAATCAATGATTATGTCCAATGCAAAAGGCACTAAGGATGATACTAACCTATTCTGCACATATCAAGAACAGTAATGCATCTTCACTAAACAACTGTGTGCATTAATCTACTCCTTTTCCTTTGAAATTTCTAAATGTCTTGTGTACCTTTTATAAAGACTATATTTCTAGTCTTATTTATACTGCAATGTTATAATGTAGCCTTAACATATTCTCTAGATGTATATTAGACCTACTAAAAAAAAAACTGTATTTAGCATCTAAAAACCAACCTAAAGTGAAAGGCATTGTCAGTATCATGCATAAAATAAATTCCCTCGCAGCAAACAAGGTAAGTGTAGCACTAAACTAAAACTACTGTATACACAAATTAAAAACTTTGCAAGGTCTAATGCCCCAAAACAAGGCATGTGCATTGTCAGTGATCCACAAGAGGGGGCTGTTTGTCCTCAAACATGGACATCCCTTGCCACTACGGTGAGAGGAAATGTTGTGCGTGTTTCATATTGCAATTAGAATTTCTTAAATTCTAGCATTATTTTCATTACTTGTACAAATACAGCGAAATGACGATGAATTGGATGAACCTTTTGACAGGAATAAACTAACTCTTTCAATAACTAAACTATATATTTGCTAATCCCTTTCAATGGAATCTCTGGTGAAAACATTTACAAAATCCAGTTAAGACCATACGGATATCAGCACATCATAAAGAGTGACTGATGAGTCTTTTTGTGCTTCTTTTGAAGGTTAGGATGTGAATTAGGTCATTGAGTTTTGTTGCTACTCCATTGTGGGCGCATCTTGGAGAAAGGGGGAGAAAGACGAACGGACAGTTCGTCCCTTCAAAGCCTGCTGAACGCGGAAGTTGTTGACCATACTTCTTTGCTCCTGCTCTTCTGCCGATGTGAACAGCAAGCTTCGAAACACTGCCAACTGAGAGAAAGAGAGAGAGAAAAAAAAAAAAAGGATTATGAGAGAATATGTAAAAAATAGAAAACACATCCAAATATTGGTATTTAGAATGAGAGAGAGATCATATGTAAAAGACAAATAGGGTGAACAGAGAAAACAGATGTCAGCAGTCAGGCAGAGGAGCTTTTCTGTTCCATTTCCCAGGTTACCATGGAGCAGTGGAAAATGAAGTCGGAATAACAAACACACTCCCAGCAGAGTCAAAACATCCAGTGTGAGAGATCTCAAAGCTTAAATGTATGGTTTTCATGGCCCGTTTGCAGTTTGATATACTGCACAGACTTTCAGAACTAAAAAATCGTATATTTATTGAAACTAAGCTGCAAAAACCCAACTTGCTGTGAACTTCCACAGCTTTCTGACATCAAGAAGCAGAATATATACTATCGTTCCTAAACACCAGAAGAATTAATGACTTGTGTTAAATGTAAACGTTCATCAAACTCTGCACTTTTCCTACACAACCTTTTACAATCTAATGGACAGGCTATGATGATGCATTTCCACAGTTATCAACATCACAAATCTATAATGATTTTCATCATTTAAATTTTTTAAAAATGTTATACTATTAAATGATGCACTATTCTATGACGTTTTTAAGTATAAACAGTGCGAGTAGTGCGTTCACACAGAAAATTCCAAAAAGAAAAATGGCACTTTAAGTACCCGGATGATGCACTAAATTAACGGAATAAACAAAGTGTGGAATGTTGGACACTTCATGCACTCAGCTGTCGCAGCTTTAATTACGATGTGGAGGGGGGGATCAGACTCCGATGTTTAATGACAAAATAAACGTATAAAATTCATACACTACATGGATGAGTACATAGAGCACAAGTGCATAGTGTATAGTGCGTCATTTGGGATGCAACTCTAGTGTAAATAGCATATCGCTAAGAAAATGCTGCTATTGTCACTTAGTGAAAATAGCAATATATTCTATTTACACTTAGTGTAAATAGCATCTATCGCTAAGAAAATATGCTATTTTCACTAAGTGTAAATAGCGGGAAATAGCTGCTGCCTTATTTTATTTATTCTTTTTTTTTTTTTTTACCTCATAATTAAACCCTGCACCTTTTTTTTTTTTACAATCAACTGCAAGCTCACATTCAGATGGACAGAACAAAGTCCACGTGATACATTGCTTTCCTTCTCGATAACCGTTTCACTCCGATGTACGTCACAATACAGAATAACTGATCTGTCGCTAGCAGTGGTGGACGAAGTACACAAATCAAGTACTTGAGTAAAAGTACAGATACATGTTATAAAATATCACTCAAGTGAAAGTATTTAGTGCTCCTTTTCAATTTTACTTGAGTGAAAGTACAAAAGTACTTGATTTTTAATGTACTTAAGTAAAAAAGTACTAACTGATGAATGTTTATTTTGTAATTTTATATAGGCCACTTATATAATTTAATTTTATATTATGTATTTTATATAATCCTATCGCTCAAAATTATTATGTCAAATATACAAATATATAATAATAGGGCTAAATACATAACATTTTAAGAAATTGCTACAGTAGAGGGGAAGATGAACGTGCATGTGTTATTTTAATTTGTGTTAGAGTTGCACGATTCTGGATAAAATGAGAATCAAGATTTTTTTTGTTTCTTTCAAATAGAAATCATGATTCTCCCATGATTCTGAACAGACAACTAAACAAAATTGTGTATAATTATTTACTAGAGGACAAAATATTAATTGCTGCAGTATAAAAATATTTAATTAATTAATTTAAAAAAAAATGGGTTTGAATGAATGATTTAATGACTCACTCAACTACTTCACTTGTTTCATTACTGGATGAATCAATGTTTTTGAACAAATCTTTTGAATGAATCATTCAATGTCAAATACATTTTACGTCACTTTGGCACCTCCAAGTGCCGCAACGATGTAATCGATACAACCGTTATTTGAAGCGGCAAGTTAGCTTTAAAATGTAATTTGATCTGTTTGAATCGAGATCGAGATCTGTAGACGTGGACGTGTCGCATTAAAGCATTTCAGTGGGTTAAAACAGATCGCCCTGTGCAGCAGATTTAGTTCAAAAACAACTGACAGTTGTGACCTAAGTATGATTTTCACTTACAACAATTCATCCTAAAATTCAACATTAGTGGTCTGACTTACTTTTCACCATCAGTCGCGCGCACACTCAGAGGATCCCCCAGTTCTTGGCTAATTTTCAGTCAGACAGTGAAATTCATTCACTGGAGAGTCGCTCTGAACGGATCATTGAATCAGTGATTTGTTGACTCGAGAACAGCTGCAATACGATCAATCCAATTCACGAATGAATTGTTGATGTGATTTGTGAACCGATTTAACAGGATGACTGAAAAGAATCAGTTCGTGCACGAATCGGACACCGCTTTTGCGTCTCTGAGCATGTGACGATTTCTTCATTTTAAAATAAAGAGTAACGATATGTTTTATGAAATGTAGTGGAGTAAAAAGTACGATCTTATGCTTCGGAATGTAGTGAAGTAAAAGTAAAAGTTGCTCAAAATAAAAATACTCAAGTACAGATACTCGAAAAATGTACTTAAGTACAGTAACGAATTAAAAATACTTTGTTACTGTCCACCACTGGTCGCTAGTTACGTTACAGCGAGACTTTACGATCAATTGACCACCTTGTCCGTGTGTGTAATATCCACAAATATTACAAAGAATAATGTAATAATAATAATACAAGGAAATTTATTTAATTAAATTTGCTATGGGGGAAAATATTCCTTCAATTTCCTGTCTCATATCAGCCTCTCTTACCTGATCGTGACTGACTTCAATGTGCTGTTTCATCACAATCCATGTCACCGCCTCAGTAAGAGGAGGAGTGGTCAGAGAACCTGCGTATGTCCAATAGTCATCAATGTTCTCCGGAAGGAGACATGCAGGGTTGAATTTGGTGAACTCTACCACGCTATCCTGGATGACAAAGATTGAGAATATTACATACTGTAAGATTGTAAAAAATGTATGCAATAAGATTAACCCTCATCCCCCTGTTTCCAAAATATCATGGATCTCTGAGGTTCCTAATCTCAGTTTATAACTCACAACAATGCCAATGTGTACAAAACACAATGTTTGATGCCTTACCTTGTGTCTGACTGATGGCAAGGCATCCACCAGTTTCTGAAGACCCTCATGCCTCTTTCCAATCTGTGCAAATACCAAATCAAATTTACTTTTAAAAAAGGGCTACTAAGCATAAAGATCCATGAAAAAGAAGTCTGATAATAATTACACACATCAGTACCTTAAGAAAGACTCCAATAACAGCTAGTCCATTCTCCTCCATAACAGCCTCCTCAAACAAACTGTACTTGTCAGAGTTCCAGTGAACAAGATGGAGCTGTAAAAAACACACACACACACACACACACACACACCCATGATAATATGAACTATAATTAAGAGCACTTTTTCCATAATGCCTTTTCATTTGGTTCAGGTTATGATTACACAATCCTGCAGTTGTACATAGCAGGGTTTTGTGCTTTTGACGTGTCATTGATAGCTTAAGCCAACATCCATACAAACTGACAGCCCTCCATTCATTCTGGCACAGTTAGATTCAACCAAGGAGGAGGGAATGAAAGCACTTTACACAATACAGGATCCATTTACAGGACTGAAATCTGAGCTTTGTTACACATACTCACTTACACAGACAAATCAGTAAAGCTAAAGGAGTGCTGAGAGCCGTAAAGGGGTCACATTCTCACCAGCGCCAACAAAGGCAAACTTGGCTTTTTGGCACAGTAAGGTCACTCACACATACCTCCTTATGTAACTGGCTATCAAAGAGTACAGTACTAATCCTGGGTTAGTGCCACATATTCATTGAGGTAACTATCTTTCAGATTTTACACTAGAAATAGTAGGTTGTTCCTTACGTTAAAGTCTCCACCCTCTATTATAGAGAAGCTCTATGTCGCAAGAGACAAATACTTCCTCATAGTAAAAAATGACATCCAGATGGCTCAAAAAGAGGACTTCGTTCTTCATTGCTATATAAATCCTTAAAACATATTAAAATCTTACGTAAGGGTACCTCAGCAGGGTAAAGGCGGCGGTCTATGGAGTGCTCAGAGCCCCAGGTGTTGTTTTCTCCCCAGTGGAAATGAAATTGACACAGTCTGAACTGATCCTCCAGTGGTCCTCCCTTCAGAGCTGAAATAGATTCATTTCAGGTCACAAAACAGTTCATTTGTTAGTTTCTGCCACAGTTATTACACAATAATACAATTAAAACCACAATTACCAAAATTTTAACCAAGCTCATAGGAAATTCCAACTTGGAAAAAGTTAAGGCAAGCAAAGTCTCCACTACAGTAATATAGTTAATAGTATTACTATTGTAAAACCATAATTCATTAATATGGGATCTACCTACAGAAGATTTTCAGTCATTTTATTCTAATGCAGTTTTTTTGTGGTAACTGTAGAACATACTATGGATACCATAGCAAATTTTGGTATTAAGTCAATGAAGATAACTTACTAGATTTGTCAGTGGTGTCGTCATACTCGACTAGAAAAGAGTAACCATTGTTCCAGATCTGCTGGCAGGTCCTTGGGTCATACTGCACTTTCAGAGGTCTGAGCTGCGGATCAAAGATGCTTTTACGCACCACGATGTCAATAGGAGACTGGCGATCTCCACCGGGAATGGCAAGCGGCTCCTGCCACATCGGATGTACTGTGAAGAGAATGACCGGTCAGGATAAGGAAACCTTAGCACTATCAGAAACGTGCAAAAACAAGCATGATGCTCCAAAATGCTGTCTATGTAGGCAGCACACTAGATTTTTAGACAGTCTAACAATAGCACAAGATGTTTCAGAAAATGTATGTAGCTTTTTTACAACAAATATGACAAACAGCTAAAGAAAACTGCTTTATAAAACATACAGTAAGATAGATAGATAGATAGATAGAAACCTACATTTTATGGCACACAGGGCAGCCTCACACGTTGCGTTACACATTTGTTCTGATTCTAAAATTAAATGCTTAAAATCCCAACAAGAAAAAAAGCAGCAGAAAGAAATCCAACTCAAGCGGCACAAAGAGGAGACGAGCCGTCCTTCTGGAATGTGTTAGAGAAGTAAAAGTCGAGAAGAAAATATGCTTCCTCCTGTGACTCGATGACTCAAAAAAGAAGAAAAAAAAAAAAAACCCCTGACATTCGGAATGTCAGGGAAAAACTGACTGTAACGCTCAACAGGAAGACAGTCAGCAGGATTTTATGCCACCTTTATGAATAGTCTTTGCCTTGGGAACGTTATAGGCTATCCTTGAGCAAACACGAAAGAGTTCCTTTATACAGCAAGAAGGTTTGCTATCGGAGCTCTTCTTGCACAATAACTGCTTAGATTGTGGTCACATGCTCTAAATTCTACAGAAGGAATTAAAGCGACCAGAGAATGTGATCAACAGGCTTTTCATGAGATTAAAATGGCCTTTACTATAATTCCTGACCTGTCAGCCATTTAAGTGGTCTAGTAAAGAGGGATTATAACTGTGCTGACCCATTTTGTGGTAAGCAAACACAGCATGGGTTCTAACTATAACTCTGTTATAAAATATCTTATTTAAGCTCAGTCTTTGATTAAATGTCGATTAAAATGAACATTTGTAATAAACTTGATTTGGGATGTTTACTCTGTAATTTTCATTACCAAAAGCATGGAGCTGCCAGACCACAATAACTGAAAAACACTTTATTGTTCCTTTGTTAATGTTCACTTGATTTTACAACTAGGTTAGTTGTAAGTAACCTTTACTTATTAAACTTTAACTGTTCTTTGCTTTTATGTGGCTTTCAATGTGAGGCTTAAACCGTTAAAATCGGAAAAGACCCGTTTTATGTGTTGATAAACCAATCGGTTTTAGATAAGATAAGGTCTACACAATAGAAATGAAATCTGTAACAGCTACTACTTGCATGGTAAAGATATGAGAACAAACATATACAACAGTTATAGTAATATTCAAGAATATGACATTGTTATACATGATACTTCTTGCGTGCAAACCAATTACAAAAAAATTATGAAATCTAAGTTTATAAATAACTACTCCCACTGAGTTTAGTTTAGCCTAAGTTTACAATCTTGTTACCCACTCACTCTTGTAAAAACGAGTTTCAGGCCCCATGTTATACCCTGTTTAATATTCTTTATTTGTCTACTTACTACAACCTGATAAAACTAATTTTTTAAAAACTCTTACAGGCAAAAAACCTCGTGACTTATATTGCATCTTCAGGGATGTTTTCAATGAAATGTTCTGCAGACATCATAAACATGGCCTATATATCTCTTGTGGGCGGAGCCTGTGGAAAAACAGTGACATGTCAATCATGTAAAGCATGATGTAAAAGGATGGGGTTATTTCATACATCCAAAAATGATAGCACTCAAGGTGTATTTGCCCCACAAAAATGATACACAACGCACTACTGCAGTTGCCCTGACATAATCAATGCAGTGATCATTTACCATCGTGTTTCTTGTAAACATTCCCTATCATTCAAAACCCGGAAGTCATTCAGGAAGGCGTTGTCGCTGATAATAAACATACATTGTGACTCCATAATCATCAACCCAGTCATAAATTACAATACAACATCTGTAATATAACCTAGTGGTGAGAGAATGGGAAATATTGCACAAAAAGACAACGAACCCAAACAATATGGGGTTGGGGGCGATTTACCATAACAAAAACTTAAAAACTGCACTAACCTTGACTCAGGGCTAATCTGCTGGAGCATGCGGACAAGTTGCATGCCCGAGCAGGTATCCATCGCTGTCTTCTGACATGCTTCGCCAGATGTCTGTGGATTTGTCGGCCGAGAGGCGCTACGATCGCTGTCAGTGTCACCATGTTGTGTTCAGTTTACTTTAACAAGCTAAAAATGAATTATGTAGGAACAAAAACTACCTGAAGACTGCCTAAAGACTCGGATTAAAACTTAAAGCTTGATTAATCGTAGATTTCACGTCACGCCATGTAAATAATATAGTCCTTTGGCGTGCGCTCTCGCGCCGAGCTCGTGCCAACAACACTCAACTTCCTCTCGCGCCTTACTGATTGGAGGATGAAGGCAAAAAAAAAAAAAAAAACGGCTGGTTAACAACGCCCACCAAACTACGAATGGGGATCTAGATGTTTCCAATTGTCTCGGTCTTACGAAACTCAAAGAGCTTTTGTTTGTGGTCTAGACAGCAGCGGACGGACAGGTTTAAATATCCCAGCAGAAGGTGGATAAAATGGAGGACTAGGTACAGTTGGGGGTCGGGTGTCCAGCCTTGGTCCAATCAGCTTCATCCTTTGAGGGGCGTTGAGTCTTAATTATATGCAGAGGATGGGCATTCAAGGTTTATTTAGGGTATTTATTTAATAAAATATACACGTTAAAAACTAGGTAATAATGGTGACCATTATATTATAAATACGTAGAACAAATTAATGTTTGTTAGCCTGCATATAATTTGCATTAGCTACTAAAATTATTTACATCACTCAACTGAAAGCAATAAAGGTCTTAAATTGCAACTTGTTACGAGTTTGAAATGTCAAAAGTTATGGTTATGTTAATGGGTTTAATGAAATAAAAATGGCTTTCTGTACCCTTTTAAAGTGCACTATTTGTGGGGTCAGCCATTAGTAGTGTTCGAAATCATAGGGGACATTATCAAGTGCACTTATTCTATCCCATAATGCACCTCAATAACTAGTGTACAGCCGATGCACTCAACGGCCAGGTCGATTGAAAATGAATTCCCTCGTTTTTTTCCGTTTACCAAATCAACATTTCTAAATTATTGCTCCATTGTATTCGATATTTGTCATGTAAAATATTTTTTTTTTTCTGCAAAAACTATTTTCTTACATCACGCAGGAAAGAAATAGGTATCTAGACCAATTACAAAAAAAAATAAAAATAAATAAATATTGACCATCGCCCACGAAATGTGCCACTGAAAACGTAAAACTTGCATTTTACTTGAGTTGCCAAATAGGGGAAGGGTAATCATGTCAGGTAGCATCTTAGATGAACCCTACTGACGACATCTACCACGTGAACTGTGGACTCTGACATCTACGTGAGTAATAAACGAAAACAAATTGTTCTTACGTCAAACATTGTAATGTAAACAACGCGCAATTAGGACATTGTACCCTCTCAAGAACACGCTTTTATGGGAAATAAAGGTTAAATGAGATGATGTCCTTTATTCAGCTCCTCAGTTTGGTCAGTAAATGAGGCATGGGCTCATTTATACTTCTAAAAGCTAATATATAAGAATAAAACACAATGGTATAAATAGTTGTCTGAATGTATTTTCTTTTTTTTTTTTAAAAAGTCACAATATTTTTTTTTTTTATCGTGGTGCTAAAGCAATGCAACAGAAGATAGACAAGCCATCATACAGTAATAGTGTTACTGTACAATGATTTGGTTACTTTGAAATATTACTGAGGTTGGCAACAAAAACAAAACCTGTAATAAATATGGAATATGGTTTTCAAGATGAAAAAATGCATTCAAATACCGTGAGCACTTCTCTAAAACACGGCAAAATACCAGGTCACACATATTGTAAAAAATACAAAGTTGAAAAGCATTTTATCCATCTGAGGAAAACCTAACCGAGTGCAGTTCATAACTCAGCCGTTTTCTGTTCCCAAAAAAACAAAGGACAGAAGGAAAAGACGACATCCATTGAGCTTGAACCATATTGTACAGATATATTTACATGTTTGGTAAGAGAAACCGTACAAAAATTCAACGTGAGGAAAGTCCTCTTTCGTGGAGCATGAGAAATCTTGTCAAAAATGCTAGTCTAGAGCGATGATGTCTTCATCATCATCGGCCGGCTGCTGGTCGAGGCGTTTGCGCTTAGACGCAGCGTCGTCTGTTTCAGCGTCGTGATGCTTCCTCTTGCGGTTACTAGGCTCCGGGGAAGCTTCCATGGCGCTGGAGGACGGTTCTTCGTCTGAGTCTACGATAAGGATGTCATCATCCTCTGCAGCTGCTGCAAACACAAAAAAAGTGCATTACTCATAAACAGCAATGATGAAACTGCCTGTGAAACACAGTAGGAGATGCTTAGCAGAATGTCCAAGCTGTTTGTTTCCAAACTATGAAACTGATTTTTTTTATAATGCAAAACTCCAAAATGACAACAGCAAGTATGAGTACTGTGTGCTATATTCAGTGTTGCCAAGTCTGAGGTTTTCCCATGGAATTGGGCTATTTTAACATTGTTTTTCCATGTCCGCGGTTTGAGGCGACCCCAAATAACCCCTGGAATGCAAATTTTAGCAGGGGAACCCCGCTAAAAAAACGCAGAGTTTACCCCCTGGAACGTAATTTTTACCAGGGGAACCCCCTGAAATGAGACTGGGCTAGTTTTGAGTAGCAATTGGGTGAGTTTTGTTCTGAAAACCTGGCAACCCTGGCTTTATTACAAGTTTTTTTTTTTTTTGGAGAAATTTGATATTTTTGCATGAGGAATAATTGGAAATGCAGGTTTGGAATATTTTTCATTTTTAAGTTAACTATTCCTTTTAAAAGCAGATGTTTTGCCAAAGGTTTGCAGAAAATCAATGTTGTTCTTACCTTTAGATGAGGTAGAAGGCTGGGCAGAATCTTTGTTACCGTTGGCAATGTTTTTCCCTTCTTCTGGGGCACTCGGAGTTGGCGCCTTATCCGGGGCGTCACCCACTACTTCAAACTCAACATCCTTTTCCAATTCCTCACTACAAAAAAAAAAAAAAAAAAAAAAAAAAATGTTAATGTTCAAGAAAGAGCAAAGAAGTATCCTCTTAGCTAAATGAATACACCAACCTGTGAATTACATTGACCAGAAGAGTGTAATCCTGTAGGAAGTCATCTGCTTGAAGACGGCTCCCATTCCGAATCCCAAAGTCGGACAAAAACTTGTTATTGTTTGCTATAGAGAAACAGAGGGACCAAAACATTAAAGGGTCATTCAGTGTCAAATCAACCAAACTTCAGAAACTTCCCTGGCTCAAATTTTTGATTGTTAATATTTTTTCTGTAGAAAGACGAGTATTATTATTGATGAAAGCCAAAATATTAAAATGTCACAGATGTATATTTACTGAGTAATCCGCTATTTTGTAGAGGGGGGTCAAAATGACATTTAACCTGAGACATGGAGCCAATTTACAGGGGTGTAAAAATGACTTTAGAAAGATGGCAGCATCATTATTTTATTTTTACACAGAGATTGGTAGGTCTATTAGTAAAATCTGTTGACTTTAGCTATCTTTCTTTCATTATGTCCCAACAGTGACCGTTCAAAAATGGCAAAAAGCACTTTTTGTGTTTTTTGCCTCAAGTTTGCATGCCTGTAACTCAAGAAGTATCTTAATATCCTCTTAGATTCTGGTTCTTAAACTTTCCTTTTGCTATCTTCATTGATTTTAAAAGCCCTTGATGGTTCAATCCCAGAAATATTGAGATCTAAATGCAGCTCCATGAGTAAACTGGCAAATTGTACACATTTTCAGTGGTCAAAAACCAAATGTAGGTCACTTTGCATACAGCTGATACTTTTTTCCTTTTAAAGAGGAATATCTGAAGAGCAAATAATGTTGAAACTAGAAATGTAATGTTTTTCTATCAACTCAATTGCATAGAATATAGCTGTCTGAGTGCCATAAATATCCCTTTCCAAAGTAACTGTAACTCTAAAAATATTCAAGATATCTTAATTTCCTTCTAGATTCTCATTATTAATAAACTTTTTTTGGAATCTTAAATTTTCAAAGTCCTGTATAGTTCAGTCCCACAGATATGGGGATCTCAAAGCAGCTCCATGTTCAAATTGTTGAATTTTACCTATTTTCAGTGATCAAAAACCAAATGTTGTTCACTTTGCACATAGCTGATTACTTGTTGCATTTAAAGAGGAATGTCTGAAGAATAAATAATATTTAAACTAGAAATGTATCTTGTTTCCCTCTAATCAAAAGAAGTGCATAAAACAACTCTGAGTACCAAAAATCCACTGAAAATAGTTGAGGCACATTAACTTGCATGTATTTATAAGAATCTGTATTTGAATCAGTTTCAGGGATATTTGGAAGATGGGATTTTGTTCATTTAAACAGCTTCTGAAGCTACCAAGAGTTCAAATACGCAGTACCGTAACTACATGTTAGTTGAGTTGACACGGGATGACCCTAAAGCAAAGCTCAGAGTTTTGTTATAGTAGAGAATAGATGCCCTCTAGCGGCAGAAATAATTCACACCTTCAGTCTCTCCTTCCTCCGAGGAGATGAGGATTGTTCCCTTTCCATCCTCAATTTGCACATCTGGTGCCACCATGCCAAACTTCTCCTTCAGTATCTGAAAAGCCCCACCGTAAATATAAATGAGAACTTTCATGAGCTCTCATGGAGGTCACACAAAGAACAACGCCTAAAACAAAGCTTGTGGATGGAAACATTTGTGGTACCTTATCCTGAAGAGCTTGCACAATGGTTTTGTGCACATTAAGTTTTACTGTGACCTCAGGTCTGCTAGCACACACGTAACAGTTGGGATTAGGAGGGTCTAGCGCACACGGTACGAGAAGCTTCTTCCTGGGGTTCGGCTGCTTGTTCAGAAAGATCTAAAGATAAACATAGTACTAAGACCACAACTCACAACTGTACCACTTGACAAAACTTTCAAAACAGGAAAAGGTCAAAAAGTTCTTCACAACTGAGATGTAATGAACATAAAAAAAGCGAGAAAAAGAAACGCAAAGATGTGTTAGATAACACAGGATGTGATGCAGTTCGGTTGTTACATTTACGATTATAATCTTTAAAATAAACAACCGCAAGCTCACCGTGCGACACTGTTCGAAGTCTGAGTTGAGAATTTTGAGCCCCTCCAGAACAATGAGACCCGCAATGACTGCATTAGTGGTGGCTATTGCTGGAATTATGTTCCCTGCCATGGCTAAAAGAGAAGACAACATGGTTTAAAGCCACTATAAATTCTGAACTAATTTTTTAGCCACAGCCAAAGAGTCTGGGTCTCTTGAGCCGTAAGGGCATAGCTCTTGGTAAAAAAAAAAAAAGCATTGCTGCAACTTTAAGCCAAAAAAGGACAACTTAAAAAAAAAAAAAAAAAAAAAAGTGTTGTCTCACTAAGTTTTACACAACAAATATTGTTTTTAAACACCAACTAAAAATAATTTCAAATAATTAAATTCCAGACAATCACAGTGGCAGTGCAGCCTTCCAAACACTTACATTTGACATCAAAGCGGCTTTTCATGTTCATGCTGAAGACGTTCATGCGCAAGTTTGCAGCTGCTGTTACGAAGTCCATGGCTGGAGGATCATCCTGAAAATAGCACCACAAATGTAAGTTCACACTGAACAATCTTTAATAATTAGAAAACTAAATTCCTTTTATTTTGATTAGAGAAATAGAAATTGACAGATAGCCAATAAGTATTTTTAATATAATTAAGCACTTTTGTCTGTTTAAAAAAAAATATCAGCATCATTACTCCAGTTTTCAGTGTCACATGATCCTTAAGAAATCATTCTAATATGCTATTTTTGCTGGTCTAGAAACATTTATTATCAATGTTGAAATCAGTTGTGCTGGTTAATATTTTTGTGAAAACCATAACCATTTTGAATTCATTATGCTGGATGCTCACATTGGCTTGGCCGTTGAGTGTTGTACACTGGTTATTGAGGTGAATTATGGTATTGAATGAGTACACTCAATAATGTCTAGAGTTGGGTATCATTTGAATTTTAACAATTATGCTCATCGATTTCGATTCTTATTGATTCCAATAAGGTAAAAAACAAAAACAAAAAAACTTGGACATCATTCACATTTATTCTAAGTCTTATTGCAAAACATTTCATTGTAGCTGAATACCATGAACAAAAATCAACAGGCTTAAGAACACTTACACAAGGAACTTTTGCCTATGGTTTAAAAATACCATAGCAAAAACAACTAGCCTAGCTAATATAAATTTCAAGCATTATTAAAGACAAGTAAACAGTTATTAACTAACACTACACTTATATATATATATATATATATATATATATATATATATATTTTATAGTTACAAAAGCTATTCAGTCAAGAACAACAAGAGTATTTTCTGTCTTTTGTTGTTTGATTAACGTTATTATAGAGACACCATCAGGAATATTAGGCTGCTGTCACTTTAAGAGCTGCACGGATCCAATGTGCGGTTACATATTTTGGTTTCTTTGTCAATCATTTATGTTCTCTTAAGACATAACCGACTGTGTTCACGAGGATATTTTGAGTATAGCGCACTATTCAGTATGAGAGGCGGCTTTCTGTGCCCACGTTTTTTGGTTTAAAATCACGTATTTTATAACCGATTCCTGACCTTAATTTTCCGATTCCAAAATCGATTTTCGATTCCCAACCCTAATAATGTCCACTATGGTTTCGGTCACTACTATAAATGGCTATCCCCAAAAATAGTACTATTTAAGGGTATAGAGCGCATTTTATATATATATATATATATATATATATATAAAAATGCGCTCTATACCATATATATATATATATATATATATATATATATTTTTTTTTTTTCTTTTCATTGAACCCATTGACATTCCCAATCACAAACTTTTGGACAATTCAAACCATTTTGTGGAAACTCACCTTGTCCCAGACTAACTCCGCACCCTCACCCTTCTCTGTCAGCTGAGATCGGAGAGTTTCTACACTGCGTTGAAAGAGTTGAGCGTAACCCTGAACACCCAACACCTGCTGGTCCTTCAGACCTGTGCCACAGGCCTCCTCCTGAGAACAAGCTTTTACACACACCATACAGCCTCATTAAACATGTCTTTGAAATACAATTACTAGATTTTTTAAATATATATATATATATATATATATATATATATATATATATATATATATATATATATATATATATAACTAGACATGACTAGAGTCAACAGACTCACCAAGCTGCTGGATTTCTGTCCAGTCTAGAGGTAATGGGGCTTTCCTCTTTTTCCACAATTTATCCATGGTCAACAGATACATGATGTCATCTTTAAAAAGCTGAAAGGAAACACAATATCACTTTTAGACCACTTCTAAAAGAACAGACTGGGTAATGATGTAAGGTCAGGTTTGTAAGAGCTTGCACCTTGTTGAAGAGTTTGACGGGATCGTAGCCTGTTGAGCGAGCCCACTCTTTAGTGGACACCCGCTTGATGTCTCCATCCTGATCTGAGGCTGTAGCTCGGGCTGCTGCATCTGCAGGGTTCCCTGTGGTTGATAAGCAACGCACAAACATCTTATCAGATGGTTCCAATAAAAACCACAGCATGTTTAACAATTAGTTAAAGGGACAGTTCACCCAAAAATGAAATTTCTGTCATCATTTAGAACAACTTGAGAGTGAGTAAATCTGTGTGAATTTTTTTTTTTCTTCTGCTGAACACAAAAGAAGATATTTTGTAGAATATGGGTCACCAAAAAGTTGATGAAAAGTTTCCATAGAATGGAAAAAAAATACTATGGAAGTCAATGGGGTCCGTCAACTGTTTGGTTACTGACATTCTTCAAAATATCTTCTTTTGTCTTCAGCAGAAGAAAGAAATTCACACAGGCTTAGAACAACTTGAGGGTTAGCAACTGATGACAATTTTCATTTTTGGGTGAACTATCCCTTTAACTTGCAGTACATACTTAACAGAACAAGTCTCCATGCATAAATATAAAGGTAGTTTCTGGCTTTGATACACCAAATTGTACATTTATTTTTCATTCAAGTACATTTAAGCACCCTACCACAGAAATGTTCACCATTGTAGTAGTAAATAAGTTGTAAATGTGCGGCTACTCACAGGCAGCCTCAGGGTCAGCCGTGTCGGGCGATACCTCCTGATCCGCATCCTCTTCACCAAAAAGCTGACTATGAAGGCAATTCAATATAACATGTAAGCTTAGGGCAATTAAATTAGCCCTCAAAACCAAGCTAATTCGCCCAGAACAGGCCTGTATTCATACAGCACTTAATTTAATGAAACTATCATCAGCTACACAGAAACTCAAAGGTTTTCCACCACAACCTGCCAAAATAAACGTCTGATTTAACTTGAAGAAATGATGGCAGAAATATATTAATATTGTACAACAAAGTACTTCTCAAAGTATTCATTATTAGAGCCATAAACAATAAGAATTTTGTAATATTTTGCCTTTTTTAAAAAAGTGATTATGTTTTTAGATAAATACATATTTTGTGTTATTTATATTGCATCACGTGACTCCGAATAGTTTTTTACACATTACGTCTGCGTAACAATTATGAAGAAGAATAAGGAAGGAAGGGTTGGTGCTAGACAGTCTTTTGACCATGGAAAAGGCTAGAATTCATGTTTTTGTAACGTTAATAAGTGTGAAGTAGTTTTGAGTTTGATTTCTCCTATAATTTAACAAGACAAAGAAAAAGTACAGCTTTACAAGACAAGTTATGGAAATCAAATCCTTTGCGCAAGACCCTTGTGGAAATGAAGAATGGAAAATGGCTCAGATCGGCACTACATTAATATGAATAAAGTTTATTAAAACATTAAAGAACGTAACAATATTTCATCCATATTTTAATGTAATCTGTAAACGTCTGTTGTGCAACACTGTTTACCAAAAAAAAAAAGAATTTAATTTGATTACAATTTAAAAGATTTATTTGTTAAAGTGTTACACATTCATATGATTTCCACCATTTTTGATAATAATGTGTATTAAATTATAAAACAAAGAATCTAGAAAAGAAAGAATTTCTGAAAAAAAAAATAAATAAATAATAAAATGTTAATAACTATAAAATTATTTTAAAGTAAAAAAACTAAACTATGAAGTCAGTTGATTAGAAATCTTTTAATTATTAAAACTTAATCCGTTAAATTTTAAATGCAAAAACATGGAATTTAGGGAAAAAAATTAAAACTGATTTCAGGGCCCTAGACTAGAAACAACATCAGTTTAGTCGACATCTTTAGATGAGACAGGACAAATGTTATTGTAGTGAACTTACTTGAAGAGATATTTGGCCCACACAATGCAGTGAATGGGTTCAGAGGGCGTGTTGCGAATGGTGCACCCTGGGAAGGTTTTCTGTGTAGGTTTAGGCTGGCACTCGTAGCATTCTGTCTGACCCTGCATTTTGGAAATTGACGTGAATGCCAAGAGCATGACATTGAAATAATTAATATCAAAATGTGTCAAAAAAAAAGTTGATTTAATAGAAGATCCTTGCCTTCTTGATAACTGTGACTTGTCCCAGATAGCCAGCCGTGCCGCTCTCAATGAGGGGAATGTCGGCAGCCAAACACATTCTGTTGACGTGATTCCTGGCCGCTGCATGGACAACAGAAAAGACACATTTTAGATGGAATTAAGCTAGAGTTCATTCACTTATGCCAAGATCCGCTGAATAAACCATACCTCTGTTGTCCAAAGCGTTCATGACAAGCTGGAAATTCCTGAAGAACTCCACATTGTAATCTGGGCTGCAAGGAGCAAAGACAACAACACTGGAGATCAAACTTTTTGGCCAAAGAATTAGTGTTTGATATAGTAACCACAGTCGCTTGAAACACAATGAAATCTTCATACGAAAAGCCTTCATCTTGGCAAAAACGTAACTGGACTCACTTCATGATGCTGTCATGGTAGGCAGTGATGTTCGCAGACGGGCAAAACCGAAGCACGCTCTCCTTGGCAACCTGAAACACACCAAGTCCTCAATGTCTGATGGATATTTCTAAATCACACATGAGTTGAAGTTGAGTTCAGTTTTTTCCATTTACCTGAGCTTTGGACTTCCCAACGTGTTTCTTCTGAAACAGGAACTGTCTGTTGAGGTTGCTGACATCAATGGTGTCCAGGTCAATCTGCAAATGAGGATTATTAAAGAACCAAAACAGCACAAATTGATAGCGAAAACCCTGATAAAACCATTAAACCACCAAGCATTTTAAAGACACCCTAAAAGTTCTACTGTAACACTCCCTTATTAAAATGACGGACAACTACATAAATAACTAAAACACTGATATCATCCTCCTTTCAGGAAAGAAATGCTTCAAGTTCATATATGTGTCTCTATTTTATCACTTTATGCTTGTTAACTTTGTCAGTAGGAAACTTTCTTAAATAGTCAACCCTGTTACCATGACTTTGTACAGTAAACAACTGATTATTGAAAACTGAATGTTTGTAGAAACACCTGCATTTAATTATCCTTTTAATAAACACCTTGTATAGTTTTATAACCTTGTGTACAAGATGAACAATTGCTAAATAAACTACAAAAAATAAATAAATCAATCCTGCTACTATTACTTAGTAACGTTAAAGGCTGTATATCATAACATACGCTACATTTAGAGATGGCAAATAGCTGTTTATTAACACTAAAACATTCTTTGCCTGATATCACGCAGAAATATATTATAAAAAATAAAAAAACCACACATTTGAGGAATTACTGGTGAAAATAACTACGGTAATTTAGCGTAAAGTGTGGTCAATGTTTTCAAGGGACGTTGTACGTCACAGAGCATGGCGCGAAAGAAAAAAATCTGTTCTCAATGTTTACGATGAGACGAACAGCATTACGCCATTAAAACGCTAAATGCAACGTGTAATGCACAGGTATATACAGTGTATGGCTCTCATTTTCATTGCAAATTATTATAAATGAGAGTCGGTGATAATGGGGCCTGATTCATGCAGCACAAAGAGAGTCCGCCTTCCTCCCACTTACCACTTCAATATTCTTAAAGCCGGTGAGCACCAAGTTTTTAAGCAGCTCGCAACCGATGCCTCCCGCTCCGACCACCAATACCCGGCAGGAGGAGAGGGAGTCAGCGAGCTCTTTGCGGAGAGGTCCCACCAGTTGTGCCATTGTCGGCTCGGCGTTTCGGCGGCGCGGACAGGCAGGAGTTTGATAGTGCGGGGAGGGAAGAGACGCGCGGTAAGAGCGCATGCGCAGAGGTTACAGCGCGCTGCAAAAAAGCGCAGGAGGTTTTACTGACGACCTCTGCTGGTGGGGCTGAGCTGCACTGAATTTCTTGTTGAGTAGAGACTAGACTAGATAAAGGCGAAAAACAAACAAACAATACATAAATAAATACAAAGGTACATGAGATATTTACATAATTGAATGATTATTAAGTAATTAAATTGCTAAAACACATTACTTGAAACCATCACCCACTTTCTCAAAACCTTAAACAAAAAACCAAACTACATTCAGAGAACATCTGACTCTTCTGACCTCAAACCGTTTTATCTGTGCTCAAAATCAAATAATGCTTTCAGATCATACACGGCCAGTCAAAATATAAACACTACAGATCACTCATTAGACATTAGACATCCAAAGCATGCAGTTACAGAGAAAAAAAAAAGTATATTGTAACACAGTAAACAAATTTTGCAATTACGTTAAAAAAAAAAAAAGAGTAGCGGCTAGTAATCGCAACCTACAGTAGTAAGGTCAATACATTTTAAGTATAGTATTGTATTGAATATTGTATAGTACTGAATGTCTGTATTTTCAGCACTTGCATACTGTAAAAATATAGTAGGCTAGTCAAACTGCCAAAAAAAACAAAAAAAAACCTCTAAATGAAAAGCATGTTACAGTAGCCTACACTAAAAATAGTTGTGTAAGTGGTGCATGCGGTTTGGTCTGAGAGCAACTATGTTTTATATTGATACTCATTCAGCATGTGCTATACCATGCTACTGTTAACATGTTAACAAATTAGCAAGTTAGCATTTTTTGAATTAGCTTGTTATAACGAGCTAATTTTACACTAATAAAAATGTTTACATTGGGGTTACATGATAATTTTAAGTTTAATGTATGGGTGTACTCAAACATTTCAAGTTAAGAACAATTAAAATGTATGAGTTGTACAAAATAAAAATCTGCCAGTTCTGCTTACTTAAACTTTGAATTTCTAAACTTAAAAATTTTGAGGTAACTGATTGCCTCAATTTTTTTGAGTTTTGCCAACTTATTCAGGTTTACAGTGTACTTAAAACTTTGAGTTACATTAAATTAAGATGAAGAAAACACTAAATACATATTTTGATTTAATGTATTCGTCCCGAACCATCACGGTACGGATGTCACGGTTCGGTTCATGCAGTATGACGACGAATACAGGCGATCCACACTCCAATCCAGAAGGAGGCGCGCACAGTAATACTTTTTAGCCTAACCCAGTGGTTCCCAACCACAGTCCTGGAGGCCCCCAAACACTGCATGGCTGTGTCCGAAATTGCCCCCTATACCCTTAAACAGTGCACTATTTGAGGGGACAGCCATTTATGGTGGTGTCCGAAACCATAGTGGACAATGTTGAGTGCACTCATTCAATCCCACAATGCACCGCAATAACGAGTGTACAACCGATGCACGCTCAACGGCTAGAGAATACCCATAATGCACTGTGAAAGTTGTGCGTTGAATGAATTCCCGAGTCTCGCCAGGAGATGGCGCCCGCAGCTGACTCAATCATCCATTCATTTTCCAAACCGCGCTGGTCCAGCATTATCATACAGGTATAAATTCCTTTTAAATTGATCATTAAATCGTTTAAAAGGTTTGAACATGCTAGTACAACATAAATATTCATTACTCCTGGAGCTGCCAGTTTGCTACATTTCAAAAGATTATTAAACAACAGTACAAACTATGCAAAATCGGCAGCCCTTCTGGTGCACTCAGTGTCCGAATTCACTCACTCCTTTCATTCACTCCTTCTAGTGGACTATATTAGTGGAGTAATGTAGGGAATAGTGAATGAGGGTATAGGGGGCGATTTCGAACACAGCACATGTTTTCCATGTCTCCTTAATCAAACACACCTGGTTCAGGTCATCAGCTCATTAGTAGAGAGTTCAAAACCTGAAATGGGTGTGTCAGACAAAAGAGAGATGCAAAATGTGCAGTGTTGGGGGGCCTCCAGGAACGTGGTTGGGAACCACTGGCCTAACCTACTTTAACCAGCATTAACCACAATAAGCTCTGTGTTTTGTTACTTTCGATAAGAAACAAAGTGCCATCTTTCAAATTTTGTCCATTTTATCTCAAAATTCAAACAATAAATGCCGTTTTGACGCTTTTTGATGTGGCGTGACAGATCGCTTTATAGGCGCCTCAGTTCAAACGGCAGCGCGGAGCGCGAGTGAAAGCGATCATCCCTTCCTCTTCACTACTACAGAATGAACATGAATGAACATGAAGGTATGTTGAAAGATACAGTACAACTTAGTGTTTCAACCACAGAAAGATGTCAGTAAAACAGTTTGTAAACAATATGTCACGTAGTATTACATTTACTTTAGAAAAGCCATTCAGTGTCAACAGCTTGTTAGTTCGCTAGAGAAATTAACTGTTTCGCTAAATCAATGCACTATATTAGCCTATATATTAATTATATTTAACTTAAAAGTGTAATATGTACTGTATTTACTGTCCGCTAGAAGTCGCTAGAGGCATATTCAAAACAAAGGCGTAGCTTGAAGACGCCAAGTTTAAACGCGGAATCTTGGGACATGTGGTCTTCACCTCACAGCCAGTGGAAAAGACTTGGGATAGGAGGACTCGGGAAGAAATCATGTTCATGGACGCGATTATTAACGTTACTGTAATATGAAGCAGTGCAGGACCGAGTGTTGTGGGAGTTGAACGAGGCCGCTGGAGCGATTGCGCAACACACGCCTCACGAGCAGCTGAACTTTTATTATGTCACAGTCGCCGGCGCCGCTTCCGCTTTTCCGGTCATGAGTATGAGGTAACACAGCGCTGTTTATCATATTAGATCCATTTAAGTGTGTTAAAAATGATGTTATAACGTTACTCTGTGCGTTCGCTCGGCGGCTGCTGTGAGACACTTGTTTAAGACACACTGCAGTAAGATAGATCGATTTTAGAATATCATATTAAATGCTGGATGACTTGTGTTGATAAATGGCATACAACTAATTTTAAAACGTATTGTATGATGGAGAAAATTCTGTATTACTGTTACTAAAAATAAAGCTGCATCTGATTATGCTTTGTTAGCTACTTGACAAAATAGTGTTTTTCTCTGAGGCATGGTAAAGTATGGTACTCGCAAAAAATCAAGAAAATTAGATTTAAACAATAAGACTAAACGTGTTGAGCTATATAACAATAATTAGTTTTCTGTCTATAAATATATCAAAACAGTTGTTCCCTTGTCTATTAAAACATGTAATATACTAAAGCGTCTTTGGTGTTTCCATTGTTTATACAAAATAAAACAGGAAACCGAGGGTATTGCGGGTATGACGCAATTGATAGGCGACTCCTCACACGTCCCGGAGCCTTGGTTAAAATTGCAATTTTCTCACGATTTACAAATATTTGCAAACATTTGGGATATTGTAAGTACTCAAGTGAACAAAATATATAACACTGGCCTAGTGGTTTTTGGATATTTTACTGCAAAATTCTTACATATTGCACCTTTAACCTGTTAATGTAAAGGCCTAAATAAATCCGTCATGAAAACAAGTTATGACAGCCACTGTGTAAATGATTATATTTCAACAACGAGTTGGAGAAACAGAAGTTAATGCATAAACTGCCCTATATGTAATTTACATGCTTACAATACATACATTTTTTTTATTATTATTTAAGTGGTGATGATTATGTCTAAAAATAAATAGCAACTGAATTTAATAATTTGGGCTCTGTTATTAATTGTGACCTTTATTATAGTAATGTGCAAGTAAGGGCTCCCTAATAGTTTATAGCATTAGCAGAGGTAGATTTTTTTTTTTTATCCTTAAGAAAATTTTAATTATAATTGAATAAATTTAAAGACAGAGACACAGTTGGTTCAGTAAAACATTGTTTAATAAAAATAAAAAAAAGAGAGAGAAAATTGTTTTGTTTTCTCTGAACCTGTACCGAACCGTGAATTCAAAACCTTATTTATGTATTTATTTATTTATTTGTTTGTTTGTTTGTTTGCAAGTTTGGTCCTGGTGGATCCAAAATGGTCAATATTCATGCAGTTTTATTCATATTTTATGTTAATCACTTGTGGCTTATGATTTATCAATATTACTTTTGATTTCATATATTCATGTACTCCTACTCCATATATTAATCCTCATCATATTTTCAAGTACTTACTCTTTATTGTACTCCTTTATGGATATTATTATTTTATATTTAAGAGTATGTATGCTTGTTATATTCAATTATTCTTCAAAGTGTTCCAAGGTGACAGGTCACGTTGACACGTTTGTGCTTAGATATTGGATGCCTGCCAAGTACTGCAGAAGCGATGTTTTCGGAATTAGTTGCTTATTTGATCTTGAACTTTTATATCAAAATATGTCCGATAATGTAAGATCTGCAAAATTCCCTTAAGGGGGTCAAAACAACCCCTATATCTCTTTTTGACACTTGACCAGTCTATGACATAATAGGTAAATCCATTTGACATTTTCTGATTAGACCAAAACATAAGTTTGAGTGGGATGTAAGTTTTCCTATGCTTATGGTATAAAATGGACTGAGTCGTTGATAGTTTAGCTTTTCCTTTGCTTTTCCTTTGCTTTTCTTTGCTCTTCTGCTTCTTCTCTTTTATCTCTCATTTCATTCTGCAAATGTCTTAATTTTGTCTCTTCCAACGCTCTGGATTCTACAATACTCTAGATTTTATTATTAACTATTAATTACTTAATGAATTTGTTTGTCTATATAATTTAATTAATACATTTGTTATTCCTTATTTAAATTTGATCTCTGACATAATCATTGCTGGACTGCCTGGATCTCATTTTCTCAAGTTTTTGCATCAGTCCTCTATATAGTTAATGAAGAGAGTGCAAACTTTAACAGCAAAATCGCTGAGCAATAAATAGCCACCGCAGAACGTTTGTGAAATGTAGGTGAGAGTTTCAGAAGGATATGTTTCTCAGAAAACAGATGGTAAGTGTCTGTTCCACTGAACTAAAGGTTCCGTTCTGCTCCTGTGGTGAAAACTGATTAAACTAGGCTAATTCTAATTTGAAGGGGAAAACATCTAATATTTACAATGTAATATGAATTTAGATTAAGTGGATTAAAGCCTTTATACTGTGGTTGTATGCAGTAACATTAATAGAGCATTGCATTAAATGCTTAAAGCTGAAAAACCTGGAAGAACAATATACAAAGACAGTTAAGTCTCTTAACAAATGCCTGTGTGACTAACAAGGGTTTGGTAGCTAACAGTACATTGATTACTAACCTCTTACACACGTTGTATGTGTAAGCATACTTAGCAAAGCTCATTCTGATTCAGATTCTTCAAAGACAAAATGAGTCATGCTTTACACTTACAAAGCATGTCAGTGTTTTTCATGACACTTTAAAAAATTAAATATGTCACTGTTGGTAGTTCCTCAGAAGTTTTGATGTTCTGCTGAATCAGTCATGGATAGATTAATAATACCTTAGCAGGTCTACATGATATTATAATTAATTATCAAACATTTCCAGATGTATTGTTTTATATGTCAGGATAATCACGAATACTGTTGAAAATGTATAGATATGTACCGTTTGTGAGGTAAAGATGATTATATGATTGATATACATTTTAATACATTTACACATCCTAGTACAATATTTGCATATATGCCATTTGTTGCACATGAAAATGAGGGTACATATCGTAAAAAAAAACCCACAGGCTGAAAGTACAGAACTAGATCATTATCAGGCTGTGCAGAGGCTTGCTGAGATGCATCACTTTTTCTTACAACTTAACACGACTGTGCATGGTCTTAAGAGAATGACCATGTATGTAAAGAGTGTCACTATTATAAACAGATCACGATTTTCTTAAAAGAAAGTTGAAAGTTCATATGGATGGCATGAAATGCTAAGCACTGAAAACATCTTAGTGGAATAAAGATTAATCACCAGATTAATGTCAGACAGAACGTAGATGTCACAGTTTGATAATGGGAAGGGGGAAGGGGGAAGGGGGAGGGGGTGGTTTTGATTTTTTTTTCCACAAGCGCAATAAATAAATCATTACAAAAACGCATAAGATAAAACTTGTGTGGGATCTTGATAAAAAATTAAAAAAAAAAAAAATTAAATGTGATATTTAAATAATCTGATAATCATCTAAATAAGCAAATTTTTTCATATAGAAAATAAATCTTACATTTATTTAAAATTATTAGTAGTATAGCATAATAATTATAATAATGTTTAAATAAAGTTTAAAATAAAATCATAATTGTTTTTTATTAGAAATTATTAGCAACATGGCAAATAGCATATGATTAAATAATATATATCATATTTATATATAAATAATTATAGTTACATACATGACTAAGTATATTCATATTTGCCCTGAAAATCCATAATTCCATGAAAAATTGATGCATATTCATATTTGCACTGTAAAAATTCCACCTATTTCAACTTAAAAACTTAAAAAGTGCAGTTCTACCTTAATTTTTTAAGTTGAATCAGCAAGTCATTTCAACTTAAATTATATTAAGCTGACTTAAAAATTTGAATCTCGTATAACTTATACATTTTTTTGAATTTTTAAAAATTATTTTGATGAGTTAAAGTAATGAGAAAACATTAGTTGGTGTGAATTAAATATTGCTCTGTTAAGTGTTCTTTTTGTTAATGAAAGTTATTATACACAAAGTATTATTTATTTCAACACGTTTCTTTATAGTTTAATATTTGCATATTGAAAATAAATGCAGTGGGCATGTACTTTTTTCCATTTTCCAAATGCTGACAGGTGGAAAAAGTCAGATCATGAATTTACCACATGGAATAGATGAGTCTTTAGGCATTTTGGACATACAAGAGTAATGCAGAAATGTTTTTACCAGAATGTTAAAACATACATAAATGATATAAGTATGGCACTTTCTGGTATGGGCATCAGCAAGAAACTGTACTGTCTGAAGATGTGTATCATTGCTGTAAACTTTATCACCTCGCAATCTCTTGCAAAAAGCAGAAAGCAGAAAGCCAATATAGCAAATGTGATTATCCGTGTAGGCATTGAAGAAGAGGTGGGGGCTGCAGTACATGTCCTTATCTAACCGCAGATCTGAGTTTCTATCTTGCATCACGTCCGAAAGCGCTTAAAAACGTGAAGCAGGCACGGGTTGTCTCAGACATCTACAGCAATTATCAAGTTTCCAGATCAACTTCAGATCAGAAATCATGAGGGCATCTTCTTTGTGTATGGTGTTCGGGCTGGTCCTGCTGATGGCCTGGACTTCTGAGGCTCAACGTAAGTACTCTTGAAGTGTAGTTTTGCTCTTGACTAAATTATGTATATGGACATATATGCCATAATAATTTAATTGCACATAAAAAGTTAGTGATATTTCGCTCTTTAAGAAATTTATCAAATTAGAAACAAAAGAATTTTACAGTCTTTGCAAGTTCCTCAATGAACTTTGTATTCTCAAGTTTCAAACAAAACATAATATGACATATGATGCGTGAAAGAAACCCAGAAACCAATATGGTGATCTGATGATTCTGCAAATTATCATCAAGAACTACAAAGGACCTTTAGAAGGACATATATAAACACATTAATATTTAATGTATTTTGAAGAGGTTTGAATATGGTCCAATTCTCTCTCTCTCTATGTGTGTGTGTATATAATATATATATATATACACATTTTATCTCACCAACAGTTGCAGCTGGTGTAATTCCTGAGATGTGTTGCTTCGATTTTATTGGATTCCAAATTCCAGACAGTAAAGTTGTGAAAGCTGTGAGGACACATTCAAGTTGTCCTGCCGCAGGCGTTGTGTAAGTATATTTAACTCTAAAATATAGACTATAATTTAAAAAAATTGTCATATTCTCATTTTAAATTGTAGACAAATGATAAAAATGATTTTGCATATGCTAGCAATAACAAAAAATGTGAATGTGAACTTTTTTCCCCCCTCAGGGTTACGACACAAAAAAATCACAAATTCTGTGTGAAACCAGACGAGGCTTGGATAAAGAAGCTGCTTGAGAAATGAAAACGCAACACCTGTTCACAAAATAATACTGTTATTGCTTTACACAGCTGCCTTTTCTTATTAAATATTTTTTTGCATCTCCTTATCAATACTGCAAGATGCTAAATGTTAATTAAACCTGTTGTCATTTCATGCTCAATCTATGCAAATTAATAATAAAAGCTTTTTCAGATTACCTGGTGTCAGACTCACGTCAATGTGTGCATAAAAAATGAGCAAAAATACTGAAAGACAGTATGACTCTCATCAGCATAACATCTCATGTTTAATAATGTAGATAGGCAGAAAGAATAACAGAAGATAACATGGAGAAAAAATGGAAGTTAATGGCCTACATATACAAATAAAGAAACATGTTTGCATAAATACAAAGCTGAAAAAGTTAGAGTTTGTGCTTATATAAGGTATATAGATACTCTTTGTTGCTCTTTGTATAAAATATTTTTAAAATATAATTAACTAATCTAGGATGAGCCCCATCAGCTAAAAGTCCAGGTCTAAACCATTAAAATGAAACAAACTGGTTTCAGGTCAGCTTAGGAATAGATTTAAACATCATTGTAATGCTTTTTGTATTAAAACAACAAACATTCAACCAGAATATTCATGTGAGGTTGTCAGTCCAGGAAACTAGTAGAGGTGGGATTTAAACATATCAGTGTTTATCAAACCTCAGATCTGAATTTCTGTAACATCAGAAAGCATTTAAAAGAAAGTAAATGTGACTCACTCAGACATCTCCAAAAACTCATTGTCAAACCCTGCAGATCATCTTCAGATCAGAAACATGTGGACATCTTGTGTTTATCTGGGGATCTGGATGGTCCTGCTGATGGCCTGGACTTTCTGAGGCTCAAAGTAGGTTCTCTTGGAGTCTAGATGATTTATTTATTGATTTATTAAGGTGTACAAAACGTAACACAAGGATACAGTTGTTCTGCAGAGAAATCACTCATAGTTAGTGTAAAATCTGCTGTTTTCTGAAGATCAGTGTTGTTGTTGTTTTTTTATCTCACCAACAGCTCAAGCTTCTCTAATCTCTGAAAGGTGGTTTGAGTTTCAAAGACTTGCAAATTCCACACAACATTATTTTTAACACATTTTGTCAGAGTAATTTAAACAAACTTGTGTCAAATGTCAACTTTTTTTCTCTTCAGTGTTTTAACAGATGCAGCTTGGGAAAATAGAGAAACGTGAGTTTTGTCATTGCAAATTGAAACATTTGTATCCAAAACTGTTTATTGTTCAGAACCATCTCCTTTTTAAGTAAATGCATTTTTGTTCTGTCTCATTAACAGGGGTGGTGTGACAGTCCAAAATGTATCCTGGCAATCCACCCCTCCAGGCCTTTGCCTAAGCCCATGCCAGCAAATGATTCCCAAAGCCGACCCTGCTGAAGAGAACAGATCCAACCCCCGACACAGTGGTGATAAACTCATTAAAATTTTACATTTTAATAATATTTCAAAATATATTACTGTTTTTTTCTGTCATTTTAATTAAATAAATGCAGACTTAAAAAAACTCACGACCCCAAACTGACCCCCGTCCTCTGTTTTCCTATACAGGATATCACCCTTTGACTATTGTTAGTTTGTTGAAAGTCACGTATACAGGAGCAAGTCTTGTCACCTAAACAATTACTGGAAATAGGCTCTCACAACTTGAGACAAAAACATGGTGACAGAGAGCCAAAAAATATTTTACACATCACATTCGAAAGCGCTTAAAAGTGTGAAGCAGGCACGGGTTGTCTCAGACATCTACAACAACTATCAAGCTTCCAGATCAACTTCAGATCAGAAATCATGAGGGCATCTTCTTTGTGTCTGGTGTTCGGGCTGGTCCTGCTGATGGCCTGGACTTCTGAGGCAGAATGTAAGTTCTCTTGAAGTGTAGTTTTGCTCTTGACTAAATTATTATGTGTATGGACATATATGCCATAATAATTTAATTGCAAATAAATGTAAAGCGATATTTCACACTTAAAAATTGATTAAATTAGAAACAAAAGAATTTTAGTCTTTGCAAGTTCCTCAGTGAACTTTGTATTCTCAAGTTTCAAACAAAACATAATATGACATATGATGTGTGAAAGAAACCCAGAAACCAATATGCTGTAATAACTACAAAGGACCTTTATTTTGAAGGACGTATATCAACACATTAATATTGAAAGTATTTTGAACAGGTTTATATATATATATATATATATACACACACTACCGTTCAAAAGTTTGGGATCGGTAAGATTTTTAATGTTTTTAAAATAAGCTTTGTCTGCTCACCAAGACTGCATTTATTTAATTAAAAATACAGGAAAAACAATATTGTGAAATATTATTACAATTTAAAATAACTTTTTCTATTTGAAAATATTTTAAAATGTAATTTATTCCTGTGATGCAAAGCTGAATTTTCAGCATCATTACTCCAGTCTTCAGTGTCACATGATCCTTCAGAAATCATTCTAATCATTCATCTGCTGATTTGCTGCTCAAGAAACATTTATTGTGTACAATTGTACAAAATATTTCTGTACAATATTTTTTTTCAGGATTCTTTGATGAATAGAAAGTTCAAAAGAACAGCGTTTATTTGAAATATAATCTTTTGTAACATTATAAATGTCTTTACTGTCACTTTTGATTGATTTAATGCATCCTTGCTGAATAAAAGTATTAATTTCTTTAATTTCTTTGAAAAAAAAAAAAAAAAAAAAAAGAATTATATATATATATATATATATATATATATATATAAATTCTTACTGACCCCAAACTTTTGAACGGTAGTGTATAATGTTACAAAAGCATTGTATTTCAGATAAATGCTGTTCTTTCAACTTTCTATTCATCAAGGAATCCTGAAAAAAAGTACACAACTGTTTTCAACACTGATAATAATCATAAATGTTTCTTGAGCAGCAAATCAGCATATTAGAATGATTTCTGAAGGATCATGTGACACTGAAGACTGGAGTAATGATGCTGAAAATTCAACTTTGATCACAGGAATAAATTACATTTTAAAATATATTAAAATAGAAAAAGTTATTTTAAATTGTAATAATATTTCACAATATTGTTTTTACTGTATTTTTTTTTTTTAATTAAATAAATGCAGTCTTGGTGAGCAGACGAAATTTCTTTTAAAAACATTAAAAATCTTACCGATCCCAAACTTTTGAACAGTAGTGTGTGTGTGTGTGTGTATATATATATATATATATAAAGATATACATTTTATCTCACCAACAGTTGAAGCTGGTGTAGTTCCTCAGACGTGTTGCTTCGATTTTATCGGATTCCAAATTCCAGACAGTAAAGTTGTGAGAGCTGAGAGGACACATTCACGTTGTCCTATCGCAGGCGTTATGTAGGTATATTTAACTCTAAAATATAGGCTATAATTTAAAAAAATAAAAAAATATGCTCATTTTAAATTGTAGACAAATGATACAAATGGTTTTGCGTATGCTAGCAATAACAAAAAAAAATGTGATTGTGAACTTTTTTCCCCCCTCAGGGTTACGACACAAAAAAATCACAAATTCTGTGTGAAACCAGACGAGGCTTGGATAAAGAAGCTGCTTGAGAAATGAAAACGCAACACCTGTTCACAAAATAATACTGTTATTGCTTTACACAACTGCCTTTTCTTATTAAATGTATTTTTTTGCATCTCCTTATCAATACTGCAAGATGCTGAATGTTAAACCTGTTGTCATTTCACGCTCAATCTATGAATAATAAAAAGCACAGAGATTACCTGGTGTCAGACTCACGTCAATGTGTGCATAAAAAATGAGCATAAATAGTGAAAAAGACAGTATGACTCTCATCAGCATAACATCTCATGTTTAATAATGTAGATAGGCAGAAAGAATAACAGAAGATAATATGGAGAAAAAAATGGAAATGAACGGCCTAAATATACAAATAAAGAAACACGTTTGCATAAATATAAAGCTGAAAAAGTTAGAGTTTGTGATTATATATAGGTATTTTTGTTGCTCTTTTTATAAAATAAGATATTTTAAATATAATGAACTAATCTTGAGCCCCATCAGCTAAAAGTCCAGGTCTAAACCATTAAAATGAAACAAACTGGTTTCAGATCAGCTTATAGGAATAGATTTAAACATCTTTGTAATGCTTTTTGTATTAAAACAACAAACATTCAACCAGAATATTCATGAGGTTGATTTTTTTTTTTCTATTTATTTATAGATTGTACAAAACTTAACACAAGGATACAGTTGTTCTGCAGAGAAATCACTCATAGTTAGTGTAAAATCTGTTGTTTTCTGAAGATCAGTGTTGTTGTCGTCTACACCTGTTGATGTTAGCCTTGACTGAGCTAACGTTAACATACACTTATGCTAGGTAACTTCTTACTTAGACTGTTAGCTAAATATTTAATATAGAACATTGTGTGTAGCATGAAAACGAGTCCACTTTAAACCGCAACATTTTCTGTCAGCAGGGTTTTTCCTGCATAGAGAATTATGAGGCGTCCGCCTCCATCACATTTCGTGCCGCCTCCGGCTGTCGACAAAACAAAGACAGAAAGTCACATGCTCAGATACTCATTTACCACCGACACGGTTCTGTTGCGGTTCCCGGCCTGTGTCCATTCTCGAACCGTTCGATACTGCGGATAATCAGCGGGTCGGGCGGGCCACGTAATAAAAAATAACATTCCAATTAATTGCGGGTGGATGAGCGATAAATCATTAATGTGTTGATTTTAATAAAGACACGGAACTCTCATTTCACGGTAAGACGCAACGAATGTGCGTCACACTTTTAGTTTATTTTTCAACTGAACGTATTTCTCTTCATGTAAAACCAATCAAGGAAAACATGTGCCTAGAGCATCTCCTAGTGGTCATTCTATAAAACACAAAGGAAAAACCCCACTTGAGATATTGCTTTATAACTTAACAGCTTTAACTAAAAATATACACAAGCTTAACTAACAGACATTATTTTGATAAGAGTATTTTCCTACATTGATGTAATGAAACAGTGACAATTTAAGGTTGAAGGGAACATTTAAAATAAATGTTCATTTATAAGCAACCTACTTCAGTGTGATATGTTACCATTATCATCATGCTTAACACTGAGAATGTGAATAATTGTAATGGGATGATCAGGTTCAGATATCTAAATCAGAGAATATCATCGGGCGGTTGGCGAGTGGATGATTTATTTTTAACAGTGGATTCAGGTACAACTCAATGCACAGACTTTTTCTTTGTTCAATTTGCACACTGAACATGGGTTGGAGCTCTTTATTTTGAACTCTCAAAGTCCACCAGGTTAATGAATTTATCTTTAAAATGTACAAAATTTTCTTCCCATTGCACGAGTTCCACCAGTAGTGGGCACTCATGCAACGTAAGCAATGATGTACATACGAGTCAACGAGACTGCATTAAAAAAACAAAACAAAAAAAACAAACAAACTGGAACTTAGCCCCAGCAAAGCCACTGGAAGGCAAGCCTGCAACCTTTAGCCAAAAAAGCGTAACGGCTAATGCTAACTGGCGGTACGGGCGGTACGCAGGGAGGAGTTTTGAACGGCGACACGATAGGCTGAGAGGTGCCGCACGTGATTTAGTTAGCCGTTACGCTTTTTCCAATGTTAAGAGATACAGACCCTCTTATCACCCTATAATAATAGAGTACCTCAGGGATGACGTGTTTTTGTAGGCCAACCCAAAAGTTAGCGGCGCACAGGTTCCCTCGATCGAAAGCCTATGCATTTTTCCCATAGACTTTTGGAAAATCGCAAAAAAATAAGCTCTGTGTTTAACAAAGGGTTATGACACTTTTGGTTTGGTTTATCAGTACACACGTTTGGTGCAACTTGTTAGCAACCGCCGTTTTTAAGACACAATAAAAAAAATTAAAATAAATCACAAGCGGGTTATAACTGGTGTGTTTTATGTCATAGATCAAAACGTTAAAATATTTAGAAGCTTTGTTAACCACAGACCTTATTTCAGAAAAACCCATAGACTTTAGGGTGATGGAACCGGAAGTCCTAAAATGCTAACTCGCTTCCGGGTTTTGCATACAGAAACAGGTCATCTCTGAGGTACTCTATACGATCTCTGGCCCTGGTCTCCGTAGCTTGCATTATTTACGGTCTGTTCTGTTTATGCAGTTTTTCTTCGACTATCGACGCCCCCATGTTATGGTTGCCACCTTGTGGATATACCAGTTACTGCAAAAAAAAAATTTAAATGCGCATGTGCGACCTGCGTTGTTACAAATATCCGGCACGTACAGTACGCGCATACTTTTCTGATGACAAAATTTGCGTCACGCGCACTGTACACTGACCCTCGCGTACGCATAAAAAGTGAACTATACTTTGGGCTTACAACTGAATAGTAAAACCAGAATACTAAAACAGTTTTAGACAGTTTCATTTCACAGAAATCGTAAAGAATCTATGCTCAACAGTCGAAAATGCAAATTAACATTAAAATACACAGAGATTAAAGGTGTCTCGACATGGTGGCATAACACAAATACTGATAAGAAAAGACAACACAACCATCATCAGCATAACATCTCATGTTTAATAATGTACAGTTAGGCAGAAAGAATAACAGACGAAGATAACAATTGGAGATTGAAAACCGTATACATGTACAAAAAATAATAAGAAAACAAACATGTCTAGAGCCATGTTCAGGTCTACAATAAAAAAACAAAAAAAAAAACAAGTGTAGAATGGTTAAAGAAAAGAGTTTTTCCTTTTTTCCCAAAATACTGTTCTACTAAAAATCTTAAACCAAACATGTACTTCAGAGCGTCTGTGTGGCTTAGCGATCCACGACAGGAAGAACTGAGTGTTCGAACTTGCATAATGACAAACCTGCAAAATATATAATAGTGTGTGAACACATGAGGCATACAGGGACTCTTTGCAGTGGGTAGGTTGAGAGGTTTGTGCACATTGCGGTCTATACGCTGTTTGGCATGTGACAGAGCCTGCGTGCTGTCAATCTAAACTATCCAACAGAAACAAAGAGCGCTTAGATTCTCATCAACAATTGGAATGTAAAGTGAGTTTATTATAAAGGGGTGTAAGTATGGCTAAAATAAGATCAGTTTAGATATACGGAACTCGCTTAGGTTAAAACTGACCACCAAGCCCTGATCCAGGACCAGCCCCAACAACTAAAATGGTCTCAGATCAGTTTAGGAATGAATTGAGGGACATCTGGCATGATCACAATAAAAATAAAACAAAACATGAGCAGACAAATGCCGAAACAGTCTGCAATTTTAAGGCAGAACGTTCGAGCAACATCCTAAAATATTATTGTAATTATTTTATATTCATCCATATCAAAAATGACTATTGTTTGTTATTAATGTTGACAATCATGCCATTTTGGATAACACCATCTATGGTAGGGACACAATTATCTACGTACACAGCCAGCAAATGCTTTAAAAACATGGAAAACGGTTATTGTCATCATTTAGCTGTGCAATAATGTTAAAACAGGTTTTCAAATGTCTATGACCTCAAAAGAAATGCACATCATCATGTCACGCACACCAAATCAAACACCATGAAACCATCTATTCATAGCTTTGCTTTTTCAGCACATACTTGCTTAACTCCAACTCTTTGCACTTTCTTCCAGCCGTCTGTCTCATTCTCCATCACATTCTTACAAACCTACTATGAGACCTTCTTAACACTAAGGTGTGCGAATGATGTCAAAAAATGTCTAAAAACTGCCTGTTCTGTTAGGAAATATTACAAACACAAAGTCTTGTTTGTAATAACCATCATTTAAAGTTTCAAAGGAATGTCGGTCAAGTAAGATGAGAACATGCACTTGACATACTGGGCATGTGGTGTAAAATTACAGTCGACCAGAAGATGGTGATAAACTCATTTCATTTGTTGCAAAGGAGTGTGAAATGTACCGTAGCACTTGTGCATGGGTTTCTTATGGGGTCATAGATCATCAGAGCATCAAAAGAGATGCAAGGAGTTTCTGGTTTTATAGAGGAATGGAGCTTCATGATGTCTTTAAAAGATTTTCCCTTTTTTCTTGTTCTTTTCCATTGTCCTGAAAACAAAGAAAGATGAAAAACATTGGTGAAGAAATTCATTAACCAATAGGAACCATTTCAGATATAAATTTTATCAAGAAAGAGTAAAATATTAGTTATAGCTATTGTAACTTTGTTGTAATTACTAATATTTTCCCATTTCAGTTTTTATAATTAATACTATTTTTTCCCTTTTTCCTATTATTTTTTCCTATTTCCCTTCAAAACTTTGGAAGTAGTAATATTTATTTATTTTTTTAAAGAAATTAATACTTTTATTCAGCAAGGACACATTAAATTGATCAAAACGTGACAGTAAAGACATTTATAATGTTACAAAAAATTATATTTCTAATAATCAAATATCCTGAATAAAATGCATCACGGTTTCCACCAAAATATTAAGCAGCACATCTGTTTTCAACATTGATAATAATAATAAAAAAATGTTTCTTAAGCAACAAATCATCATATTAGAATGATTTTTGAAGGATCATGTGACACTGAAGACTGGAGTAATGATGCTGAAAATTCAGCTTTGCATCACAGAAATAAATTATATTTTAAAATATATTAAAATATAAAAAGTTATTTTAAACTGTAATAATATTTTCATAATATATTACTGTTTATAATATATTTATTATATTACATAATACAATATATTCTCTTATAATTTTTAAATCATACCTTTTATTATTAAATTAGATGTTTTAATTAAATATTAATAAATTTAAAAACAAATTTTGTATTACTTTTTTAAAAAACTAAAACTATTGTCTGGTTAAAATTTCATTTTGAATTCCAGATTTTCAGTGTGGTCCAGATTTTTGATTATAAGAGGCAAATGTGACAGTCAGCCTGCTTGAATCTACTTCTATGCATGAGTGCAGTTCCTTATTAATAAATACATTTTTACCCCCCACTAAATGCATTATTTAGTAACTGAAAGACTCTTTTAAGAGAGAGAAAGCAGGGCACTGAGGAATTGAGATGAAAGAACAGAGAAAGTCTCACTTTGACGCATCAAGTTTCTGCTGCTCCAGGATGCGTTGCTGGGCCTCCCAGTTGACTTTTTCCTCCTCAAACTGGCGTCTCTTCTCCTCTAGCTCTTTATATTGAGCTTCTAGATTCTTCTTCATCTGTTCGTGACGCCGTTCCAACTGCATCGAGGAAGCACAGGGATGAAGTCAGTTAAATGTTTGTGATACTGCATGTTAGTCATAACTAGAAACCGAACACATACACACCTCTGCCTCAGAGTCCTTCAGTTTTTGCTTCTTTTCTTTGACCTTCATCTCAAAGACTTGCTCCATCTCTGTCTCCATCTTCTTCATCTTCATCACATGCTCCCTCCTCTCCTCCTCCATCTGGGCCAAGGGACTCCTACAAGAGTGACATTGCAACAAGGAGACTAGATATTTTAACTTCACCTTGAAACGGAAGCTGCGATAGACATTTCTTCCCCTATTGTGACGGATATATCTGAGTGAAACTGAGAAAAAAAATGTGGGGCGGGACTTGACTTTGTCCATGGGAAATTGATTGGATCTTCGGATCATTGTGGTTTGCTGTGATCTCATGTGAGTGACAGGCATGGTTGCCAGGTTTACACAACAAAACCCACCCAATTGCTACTCAAAACTAGCACAATCGCATTTCAGGGGAGGTCAACCGGTAAAAATCGCGTTCCGGGGGGTAAAATTCATGTTTTTGGCAGGGTTCCAGGGGCTAAATATCATGTTATTTGGGGTCGCTTCAACCCAGAAACATGAAAAAACAACCCGCGGCAACAGTGTTAAAGTAGCCAAATTCCTTGGGAAAACCGCGGACTTGGCAACACTGTTGACAGGTTTTCCTGCCCTCATGCCAGTAAACACGTCATCAGAGAAGAGTTATTTTGATTTAACTGGGGGTGCGTGACTTTGGCAGTTTGATAGAGGCTCCGAATCACTGATTCGAAACAAAAGATTCGTAAAGCTTCGAAGCTTCATGAAGCAGTGTTTTGAAATCGCCCATCACTAGATATTATTGAATAAAGTCCTTATTTTGGCGCACAAAAAGTATTCTCGTCGCTTCATAACATTAAGGTTGAACCACTGTAGTCACATGAACTGTTTTAAATATGTCTTTAGTAGCTTTCTGGGCATTGAAAGTGTTAATTATCTTGCTGGCAATGAAGGCCTCACTGAGCCATCGGATTTTATCAAAAATACCTTAATTTGTGTTCTGAAGATGAACGAAGGTCTTACGGGTGTGGAACGGCATGAGGGTGAGTAATTAATGACAGATATTTCATTTTTGGGTGAACTAACCCTTTAAGGTGACATAGTTACATGTTACAACAGTAAATTATGCATAATTACAAGTAACTAACCCTAAACCAAACCCTAATTCTAACCGTAACTCTATAGTAAGTACATGTAGTTAGTTAATATTACTCAGAACTTATTTGAGTAAGTACAACGTAACTATGTCACCTTAAAATAAAGTGTCACCAGATGATCCACCTGAATTGCGCACATAAGGTTTTTATCTGCATTATTAGAATTTATGCACATCTTGCCATTTCCATCCAGTGATTTTTTTTTTATGCGATAACACAAAATTCGCATAAAATAGGTGGATGGATATCTGAATGACATTGAACTAAAAATAAAAATGTTCTCGTACTTTGTTAGCTGGCCCTTGTTCTTAGTGGCATCGACCCCGTTGCAGGTGACGGCTGCTAGTTTCTTGCTGCGGTAGTTTTCATAGTGAACATTATTGGTCACGTCTTTCAGGTCCTGCATGTGAGTCCTAGAACAGCAACGGAGTAGTTAGATGATAGGTTAAACTCTAATTTAAAAAAAATGTAAATGATCTGCATCCTCAGTATTTTACTTTCATTTACTTGATGTTGGAAACCTGTCAGGACACAGTGTTAATTCACAGCGATCTCATTACACAGTCCGTTTCTCACCTGATGAGCATATTCCTCAGGACCGTGAAGTCACAGTGCTCACCGTTCTCCACTGAAACAAGAACAAATGAAGAAGATATTTTAGCCCAATAACATCATCAGAATGATTACCAAACCCTTCAAAACTTTAGAATCCCTAAAATTTCATTTTTTTATTTTTTATTTTTTAGATTTCATTTAAAATGTCAAAACACAATGATTTAAGCACTTAATGTTTCACATGCAGGACTACAACATATAATACTGTAATATTGTTAAGTGTAACATTAAAAGTTGACATGAAATGCATTATTTTTGAGGATGTATGCAGTTATGATGAGACTGGACCTCTATTTTAATTTAAAAAACCCAGTCAACAACAATTTTCAGTAGGGATGCATGATATATCAATACCATATTGGTTATCGCCCCATGTTTTTAAAAAAAAAAATTATTATTATTAAATTGATCAGTATCGAATAATATTGGATATTTGATTGTGCATGCTAACTTCCCCTATTTTCACATTAAGACAGTGTTTAATCTTTAAAAACATTAATAAATCTCAAAACTTATACTGTACAATATAATTTTGTGATACCTAAAATAACTACTAGATTATTATACTACTAGCCATTTATTAATTATCAGCCATAACATAAAAATAATTAATGGTCTTATCATATCAGCTAAAATTTTAATATCAGTGCATCCCTAATTTTTAAAATACATTTAAAAACAGACATAATACAGCGACAAATTAGACATTTAAAGCAAACAGGATCAGACACTGAGGACGGAACATAAATTTAACAACATCAGACAAATGAAAAATCAAAAAACACATGTCAGGTGGTTTTCAATTAAAAGAAAAACACATTTTAGTGTTTAGATACCAAACAGAATATGCCAAAAGGTTAAACAGTCACAAAAATAAACAACAGGTTAGCAGTTCAGACCGCTGTAATGTGATCATACACAGTTATGTATGATCAAACATCGCTGTCGTCACATGGGATTCTGGAAAAGGACCAGAGACACTGGTTTCTGACAGATGGTTAAAGGATGAAACGTCTTCTGCAAGTCTAACCTGCACAGTTACAACAGTTATAGAGCCCTAAGATGCTTTACCAAGCAAGAACCTTACCTATACGGAGAACTGATTCTGATTGACTGACCCACGTGTCAATCATCTGCTACAACCACCTACCTGTGAGAGAGCAGTTGGAGGGGCGGGACTAAAGTCTCTCCTGTAGGAACCCCCACTCAACCTGTGATTTATAGGCTACTAAGACTAAAAATGGTGTGTTGTAGGAAGGGTTACATGGCATAGCGATGACAAGCAGAGATACCAGCCAAATGGAGCTAGGGGGAGGGGCAGGAGGTGGAGTCATATGTCTAAAGGGATCATGGGATTTGTAATTTCTTTTTCGATGGGACAGCAACAGCAAACTCCTGATGCTGACAGGTATGGACGGTGCCTCAAAAACACGTCCCATATATTGAATCATATGTTAGAATAGTGTTGATCAGAGGTTAGGATGGAAACATTAGCACTCAGTCAACCCCGCATCAGAGTTCAGAGGCAAAAATGCTTATAAATGATGATGTCAAAGAACTTTAATAAAAAATTATGCATGTAACAGGTGAAAAAAAAAATTGACCCCAGACTCAAGGCACAATTTGTATCCCTCAACGTATTTAAATCCAAAATGGAAATTGGAAATAAGTAATGGGAGGCATGCATGTCTGAATGCAAGGTTTTGTTTAAAAATAAGAGTAGGGTTGGATGATATGACGAAAATTTATGATGTATTTGCAATGATTTTGTTGGCAATATCAAATGAAGCAACATCATAAATATTGAAATATTCAGTTTTAATTTAGCAAGTTATGTTTCCTAGACTGCGCAAATTGGCTGGCTTTGTGTTCCCTCCTCGTCTATGATTCTCTTATGCTCATTAAGGCTGCATTTATTTCATAATAAATACAGAAAAAACGATAATATTGTGAAATATTATTACAATTTAAAATTATAGTTTTCTATTTTAATATACTTTAAAATATAATTTATTTCTGTGATGCAAAGCTGAATTTTCAGCATCACTACTCCAGTCTTCAGTGTCACATGATCCTTCAGAAATCATTGTAATATGCTGATTTGATACTCAGTTATTATCAATGTTGAAAACAGTTGTGTTGCTTAATATTTTTCTGGAACCTGTGATACTTTTTTCAGGATTCATTGATGAATAAAAGGTTAAAAAGAACAGCATTTATTCAAAATATAAATCTTTTCTAACAATATAAATCTTTACTATCACTATTTATAAACTTACATCCGTGCTGAATAAAAGTATTCATTTCTTTCAAAAAAAAAGAAAGAAAAAAAATTACTGACCCCAAACTTTTGAACGGTAGTGTATATTGTTACAAAAGATTTCTATTTTAAATAAATACTGATATTTTTAAACTTTTTATTCATCAAAAGAATCCTGAAAAAGTATCACAGGTTATAAAATAATATTAAGCAGCACAACTGTTTCCAACATTGATAATAAATCAGCATATTACAATGATTTCTGAAGGATCATGTGACACTGAACACTGGTCATGTGACACTGAACACTGGAGTAATGATGCTGAAAATTCAGCTTTGCATCACAAAAATAAATTATATTTTATAGTATATTAAAATAGAAAACCATAATTTTAAATTGTAATAATATTTCACAATATTATTGTTTTTTCTGTATGTATTATGAAATAAATATATATAAAATCTTTCTTTTCAAAATTGTTTATTATATTTATAATATATAGGCTATGTAACAATGTCAAATAAATGCTATTCTTTTAAATTCAAAGAATCCTGAAAAAAAAAAACTATCACAAAATTACTAAGCATTGCAACCAGAGCCTAAAATTAACACTCGCCAAGCGCTAAATGTGAGTAGAAGTATATGAAACAGTGTCACTTGACAGTTGGCCGGTAACATTTTTATTATTTTTAACAATGCATGAACGTGAACAAACCTGAATGACGCTTGGGACAGTTGACGGGCCAGCAATGCATTGTCACTAAAGTTTAAAAAGACGCGAAAGAGAACTCATTTCGTTACTCGAGCGCTGTGTGGAAAGTTGTGCGCGCATACATCCGAAAGTCACGTCTCAGACAGCGCATGAATACTAAACTGAGCTCTCCTTCATGTCATCTTGCACTTGTCTTGAGCAGACAAATTCACACAAAATTATATTAAAAAATAGCAAGTATCTTAGTATGACTTAACGTAAACATTTGAGAAAGTAAATGCATATGTACAGTATCAGTATGTTAGATCCATGCATTCGGTCTTAAAGTGACAGCAGCCTAATATTCCTGTTGCTGTCTGTGTTTTTAAATGTTAATCAAACAACAAAGGAAAAAAAAAAAGCACTCCCTGCTCTTGACTGATTAACTTTGTAACTTTATTAAGGATTAATTAATAAGGATGTACAGTGAAGACTATGAAGTTTTTTATTTTACATTTGCTTACTTCATTAAATTTCTGTAGGCTACCTGAAAACTACTGTCAGACCTCCCTGAAAAGCACTGTTTATTTCATTTGTATCTTTGCTCTATTGTATTTATTTGTGCTTTTGCTTGTAATTTGATTATTTTTTTATTACTGACTATTTACTTGACTTTGATAATGTTTTAAATTTAGGCTAGTAGTTTTAGCTGTGGTATCGAAATTGGAATAAAAAAATTGTGAATTTTCACTGGTATCTAATATTTTTTTTGTCATTACTGCCCGTTTCTGCAAAAAGAGTTTCATGGCAGGTAAAAAATATTTATGGCCAGTACATTTTCTTAAGTTACCGGCCATTGGCAGGTGTGGCAAAAAGTTATTTTTAGGCCCCAATCACAACTGTTTTCAACCTAGATAATAATAAGAAATGTTTCTTGAATAGCATATTAGAATGATTTCTGAAGCATGCTATATCATCCAGCCCTACATAGAGAGTAATTAAGAACATATAAACATGTTAGAGAGCAGCGCTGCTCTATATTCTATGGGGGCTGCAGCTAACAGGTTTCTCCATGACTATTTATAGAGCACATATCTGACAATCAGCAAAGTTTCAGAGCAGCAAAAAGGTGAAAGTGAAAGGAGGGGGAGGCCTTAACGAAGAGAGGAGAAATGAAAAATGGTTTTGTTTACCAATAATGCCCTCTGTCAGTCATGGAAAAGAGCAGACAGAAAGAAAAAAAGAGAAAAGAAACAATGACACATAAACAACCGAGGAAAAAAGACACACTCGCTCACCAACACAACAACAATTCCAAATGAAAAAGTTTCGCAGGGAGGAGAGCGCTTTGTAAAGAAAGAAATGTGGGGAAAGTAAAACCACAACAACAAGTCATTTGTGGCCAATGATGAAAAGAAGGGGTGACAGTTTTTCTCTCTGGAAAACCTTGTACCTCGTCGCCCTCCCTTTTCCAGAATCCCTCAGCTGGGAGGGAGATCGTCCAGCAAGTGCATACATTTGTTTTGTACGCACTGGAACACCCCTATTCCCTTAAAAATGGTGCAGTCCTCATGTCAAAGGACGTACCTTCTGCCACACCCCAGGGGTACTGACGACCTCTGACCTTCCTGCCATTCACTTCGATCACCACGTTGCTACCGACCACGGCCAGAGGCATCTTCTCCTGTCGGTACAAACCACAGTTAATTACAGAGTCTGTATCGACCACACACAGGGAGAGTGAACGGATGCAGGGGGTCTGACGTAGGATCGCATTGAACTTTAGATCCAGATCAGGCCAGATCAGACAACTAAATTAGTTCTAGCAGTTCGCATCTCGTCAATAATAACCTCAAGCTGACCTAGAGAAACAAACAACATTGTGGATGCTGTTGGGAAAAATAAAGACTTGAATGATGAAAGCATTTATCATTGTTTTTGCATTGTGAAATTAAAATTTAAAAATTTAGGTAACACTGTATATGTTAACATTAGGTAACGCATTAGGAAATCTTCAAGATTCTCACTGAATGAGTTTCCAAGACTTTTCCAGTTGTTTGAGATTTTATATAATTATATATTGTCACTTCCAGGCGGAAACCTCATATCAAAACAGCTACTTTTCAGGAAATGGAAAAAAAACACTGAAAAAAAATTAAGTAATTTAACACTGTTGCTGCGTCCGAAGTCGAATACTTCCCTACTATACAGTAGGCGAAAAACAGTACACCAAATGAGTAGTATGTCTGAATTCATTGTATTCGAAGCTTACTTATAAAGCTTACTGTAGCCGTGTGGACGATTCGTTTGTTTAATGTCCAAAATCTCATGTTATTAAGGACGAAGTGCTGCGCACAGGCTATTTAAGACAGTATCGGCTATGACTTGACGAAAAATGCTAGGCTAATACTCTCTTCTCCGCTCCTCAAATACATGAAACATCACTCTTTATAGTGTTTCTTGAGGAAAGAAAACGCTTGACTTATTCAAACAACCAGTTCTTTATTTACCCTTGCATTGCAAACAAGCAGAGATGGTCCAAAATGCTTGGGGCACTTCATTCCCGATAGAGGCAGGGTGGAGATTTTACAGACAGTTTAAGGATCCAATGGACTTACGAGGTCTTTTTAATACTTTTCATTGGGTAAATATTTGCAAAACTCACAGACCGACGTAAAGGGTGACCAATAGTAATGATTTATGAAATGTGGAGGTATGAGGCTTCCACCCCTCAAGAAACAGTATATAATTTTATTAAATAATATTAAATAAAATGAAAAAAAGAAATTTCTAGCAGATTAAATTATATATTGATTAAAGACATTGTAATCACTTTATTCACAGAATTTTAAAAGTTTGGTCACACTTTAGTTTAGGGTCCAATTATTAGTATTAAGTAAATATTAACTATGACTTTTAGCTCTACAAACTCCTAATTACTGCTTATCAATAGTTAGTAAAGTAATTGTTAAGTTTATTGGGTAGGATTAAGGGATGTAGAATAAGGTCATGCAGAATAAGGCATTAATATGTGCTTTATAAGTACTAATAAACAGCCAATATCCTACTAATATGCATGCTAATAAGCAACTAGTTAACAGTGAGAATTGGACCCTAAACTAAAGTGTTACCCTAAGTTTTTTTAATATAAATTCCCCAAAAAAAAGAAAAAAAAGGAAAAAAAAAAAAGAAAACAAACGCATAGTGTTTGTAAACTAACATTAACCAAAACTCAGGGATCTCACGGTCAGGGAAACCTTGTTTAATTTTATAAATATACTTTTGTTCATTTTTAGTTCATAATGCATTAACTAATGTTGTCTGTAATTATCTGCTACACTCCTTGTTTGATCATTTTACTTAAAGTTTAGTACAATGTACAGTTTCTTGGATTCATGTTAATGGACTGAATCTTTACCTTTATCTTTCGGATCAGTTTGCTGTCCTCATCGTCCTCTGTGTCGGGAAACTCATAGATCTTGATTTTGTGCTCCTGGATCTCCTTCATAATCTTATGATGAGAGAATAGTAGTATACTTGAGAAAAATGGTAAAATGTAAATGATCAGCATTGAAATGTAAAATCACACATTAACACACACCTGTTTCTTGAAAAGCTGGCACTCTTCTGGCGTGAGAGTATCGGCCTTGGCGATGAGGGGAATGACATTGACTTTGTCATGTAGACGCTTCATGAACTCGATATCAAGAGGCTTCAGTCTGAAAAAAAAAAAATTCAAAAAACAATTGAATTGCGTCTAACATTTTAATTTGTTTTGTGAAGCTGCTTGTGGTGCTAATACATTATTATTTAGATTACTAAATTATTGTATAACAAGGTGTAGTACAATACAGTACCCCACCCCTCCAAAAGAAAAAAAAACAACAACATTATTCAACAATTTCTTCTCTCCTGTGTCAGTCTCCGACACTGTTTACGTTGCAAACACAGTGCAGTGCTTCCGGGTTCTATGTCAGAACGGCTCATTATTGGCCGGCTCCTCCATCAGAATCACATGCATACGTTGTGCTGCTCATGTGAACAGCGCCAGAGACTGACATGGAAGAGAACAAGTTCCTATTTTTGTTTGTATTTTTGCGCACAAAAAGTATTCTCGTCGCTTCATAACATTAAGGTTGAACCCCTGTAGTCATATTGACTATTTTAACGATGTCTTTACTACCTTTCTGGACCTTGAATGTGATTATTATGTTGCAGTCTATGGGGGTCAGAAACACAAATTAAGATATTTTTGATTAAATCCTAATGGCTCAGTGAGGCATCTATTGGCAGCGAGATAATTAACACTTTCGGATGTCCAAAAAAGTACTAAAAACATTTAAAACAGTTCATGTGACTACAGTGGTTCAACCTTAATATTATAAAGCGACGAGACTACTTTTTGTGCGCCAAAAACCCCCCCAAAATAACGACTTTTCAACAATATCTAGTGATGGCTTATTTCAAAACACTGCTTCGAAGCTTTACGAATCTTTTGTTTTGAATCAGTGGTTCGGATCGCGCATCAAACTGCCAAAGTCACGTGACCTATTGAAATTGCGAAACACTTATGACGTAACGAAGCCTCATTCACTGAAATCACGTAACTTCAGCGCTTCGAACCACTGATTCGAAACAAAAGATTTGTAAAGCTTCATGAAGCAGTGTTTTGAAATCGCCCATCACTAGATATTGTCGAAAAGTCATTATTTTGTTTTTTGGCGCACAAAAAGTATTCTCGTCACTTCATAACATTAAGGTTGAACCACTGTACTAACATGAACTGTTTTATATTGTTTCTAGTACCTTTTTGGACATATGAAAGTGTTAATTATCTTGCTGCCAATAGAGGCCTCACTGAGCCATCGGATTTTATGAAAAATATCTTAATTTGTGTTCCGAAGATGAAGGTGTTATGGGTGTGGAATGACATGAGGGTGAGTAATAAATGACAGAATTTTCATTTTTGGGTGAACTAACCCTTTAAGGTTAAATAAACATTAGATAAGTCTGCAAAGCTTACACATAAAACAAATACAAAAATGTCCTTTCCAGTGATGCAACAGAACTAAAAACAAGTCAGGCACCAGAAACGGGTATGAATAAACAGACCAGAGCACAGAGCCACCACACAGCACTGACCGTTTTCTCATCATTTCCTTCCAAACCAGAAAAATTATGTCATGGAGGGAATGAGGGCTTCACTCTGTCTCTCTTTGCATCATTTTCATTTGGGATTCCAGACAAAGAGGCTGTTCTTTAAACTGAGCTGGGTTTGTGTGTGTTTGTGTGACTTTGGGGGCCAGCTGAGGGGCTGTTTATACATTTCAGGAATGTCAAGACTGAAGATGCAACACAAAGGTCACGGAGATATGAATGTTGCTTCATAGTGGCGTCTCAAAAAGGGCACACAAGAAAATGTGTGTGGCTGTTTGAACACATGGGGGTCACTGAATCTAAATTTATAAGTAAACAGTGCTTTGTTTTTTCTATTCAGAGACTGTAGATCATGAACTATACTCTAAAGGACTAGAGAGGATTTTCCCACATGTTAATGTCTTTAAATCACAAAACAACAGACAGCTGCAATAAAAATAAATAAATAAAGATTAATAAAAAACAAAATTTAAAACTATGTTTCAATGATGTACAGAAAGATTCCATTATAAATACTCCCCAAGCATTCTTGCATCACAAGAAATATGTCATATTTTAACCACAAATCTTATTTCTGTCATAACAACCGTTCCTTTCCTTAGTAAAACTAAGCCAGACAAGCTCATAATTTTCAAAAATAAACAAGTCAACGCCTATCATACGTCAGGCCCAGTTTAGCAGGCATTATGTAATGCTTTTAGATACGGTGTGGGTAGTGTGCATCTCCATCTGTGCTCATACGTCCTCTGTCTCTCCATTTCACTCGTTAATGCATTTAAATCAGTGCACAGTCACGTGTTCTGATGCCTTCATTGTACCACAGTCGTATAGTATTCATGTACAAAATTCCAACATCATCCCACTCCTGAACAAAGTGCAAGATGTGTAAATCAGGACATGTATGTGTGGTGCTTCTATTTTAAGCTGGTTGATTCATGCCAGGCTTCATTTGTAGAGGGTGCAGTACCTACCCGTGACCAGAGGGGGCGATGAAGTACAAGCAGCAGTGCACCCTGTTGTCAGGCATCTGCCTCCTGTTAACACGAGATTCAGCATTCAGGAAGTCTTCAAACTTACTGTCGATGTAATTGATGACTGGCTGCCAGCTGAAAAAGGGGAGGTGGAGATATGAAAGGCAAAGTCAGAGGCAAAGATTGAGAAGTCATTGCATCACCATCATATATAGCATCCTGCATAAAAAAATTATTTTATCTTTTGACTATATTGGAGATTATGTCTCTGACAGGGTCTATCTAAGAGTCTGAAAGGCCGTTGAAATTAAACTCACCAGTTGCTGTTGTCCACTGCATCTCCAAAGCCTGGTGTGTCAACGATGGTGAGCGTGAGCTGAACGCCCCCCTCCTTTATGAGTACTTTGGACTGTTCCACCTGAAAGAAGGACCAGAATTGTCACAACAGGATACGTGACTAAGCCTGAGACAGCAACCTTGCCTGTTTGTTCCAGATTCATGTCATTGACAGAACATCAATGCTAACTAACCCTAAGCCACAAACATTTATGTGAGTGGAGATTTTGGTTAATACAGTTTGTGCATAAGAGTTTCTACCTTTGCGTTTGCAACAAACCAAACGTGAGCCTACAAAGGTCATAGATGACCATTGAAGAACTCTATAGCTATTTAGCTCATACAAAAGAAGCTAATAACAAATAGGGCTTAAAAGGTTAGTACACCCAAAAATGAAAATTCTGTCATTAATCACTCACCCTCATGTCTTTCCAGACCTGTAAGACCTTCGCTTATCTTCGATATTTTTGATGAAATCCATGAGCTTTCTGGCCTCCGATACAATGCAATGTTATTACCACTTTTATGGCCCAGAAAGGTAGTAAAGACATTGTTAAAATAGTCCATGTGACTACAGTGGTTCAACCTTAATGTTATGAAGCAACGAGAATACTTTTTGTGTGTCAAAAACTAACAAAAATAACGATTTTTTTTAACAATTTCTTCTTTTCCATGTCAGTCTCCTACGCTGTTCACGTAGTAAACACAGTGCAGCGCTTCCAGGTTCTATGTCAGAACGAAGAGAAAAAATTGTTGAATAAAGTCAACAATATGTTTTTTTTTTTTTTTTGTGTGTACAAAAAGTATTCTCGTTGCTTCATAACATTAAGCTTGAACCACCGTAGTCACATGGACTAATTTAACAGCCTTTCTGGGCCTTGAAAGTGGTAATAACGTTGCAGTCTATCGGAGGTCAGAAAGCTCTGGGATTTCATCGCAATTTGTGTTCCGAAGATGAACAAAGGTCTTTCGGGTTTGGAACGACATGAGAGTGAGTAATCAATGACAGAATTTTCATTTTTGGGTGAACTAACCCTTTAACAAGAGATAGGCCATAATGGTCAACTAGCTGTCAAACAAATATTGGCATTGACTAGTTCATTTTATTAAAAGTTCCATCTTTAAATTCACTGCTGCTACAGACATATACATTCATGTTTTAAAATAATGTCAAGTTAAAAATAGTCCTACATTAAAAACAAGTAGTGAGTATTCAATTCGTCTTCCAATTAGTCAGAGTAATTCAGACAACCATGTGCAATAGTTGCATTCTAGGTTAGGCTATGCGTGAGACATCGAGTTGAGATGAGACACTGAAATAGTTATCTCCGATGTCACTATGATTCAGCTTCATCATCTCCTGAAGTTATTTCAGCTGCTTTCAGTAAAAACGCTTATTCTCACAGGCCTGGTTATTTTTGGCTGACCCTCTTTTTCTAAAACTGCACTCGCATTCACACATGCGCAACTTTCTCGCTAACAAAAACAACCACAACCTTTCTTAGTTCTTCAAAAAGAGGAGAGAGAGGAAGAGAGGGAGAGACAGGAGAGACTTAAGGAGAAGAAAGTGTAAGAAAGAGAAAACGAGGGAATTGGAGGAAAGAGGAGAGGAGTGAACCTTAATAAAACTCTTCCATTCTCGCTCATGCTAGGATGTTTATGAGGCACATCGGACCACTTCAGTTTGCAACAACATAGAAAAAGAAATAAATGAAAATGTAGAAACACAAAGCCACAAAAATGTCAAGACTTTCATTTGATGCAACCAGAGTGGCCCTTGTGTGGCTACTATCACAAACACTGCAGATTGTTTTGGAATATAAATACTTTCACCGCTGTCTCCGTGTCCTGCCTAAACTGACCACAGAGGACTAGACAGCCACACATCACAACATGGCCTTTGGCCAGACTGACAAATTTATACCACGGGCATTCAATGGTGGAACAGCTCAGACAAAGTGTATCGCACAAAGGCATCCTGCCACCCAGGAGAGTGCCAGAGAAGGTTAAATCGGGAATCAAGAGAAAAGCATGGACATGAGAAATGTTAAAATGTCAGAGAGATTTCATCTGTGAAAGTAGTGATGTATGGAATGTGAAGATGAAATCTAAAATCTCTAAAACTTAAGTTGTTTTGTGGTAAAAACAGAGAGGTGGTGCCTTGGATGAATCTTCCATTGAGTTCCAGTGGCAGCAAGCAAAGCCCCTTTGGTTTTAGATCATCTATCCAAACGAGAATGAATTTGTTTAGATGTTGGGTGACAGATGCCACAGTTGCATTCAAACTGTAAGATGATGTGAAGGTTGTGTTTGGTTAGTTTCTGCACAGTGCTGAGAAAAGCAAATAACCCTAAACAAGATCCCAACAAACTATAATCGATGCGTACACATATAGTATGATGAGAACACAGGCTACTCATTCAAAAAAAAAAAAAAATGAGTGGAAAGAAATGCCGCCTCCTTATTATCAGCACTACCCCATCTCTTAAATCACCGGCCTTCACCAGTTTCCCGACTGGAGTAGGTGAGAGAAAGGAGGGGCATGGTAACAACAAGGACTGGCGCCGTGTGATGAGGCACACCTGAAGATAATGAAGCCTCGTCACCGGCGCTGTTAAAATGCCGAGAGTGCCTCTCCTTGGGGGACCGATCTCTTTCATCATGCCTGCACGCTGGTGTCCTTGCAGGTCCAGGAGGTGAGCGGGGAGGGATTCCCACACTACATAGAGCCGCCGGAATCATTTGCCCGTGCTGGGATGCACGCGTCACCACCATCAGGTTAAGAATGGCTGTGCTGCCTTGCCATTCAAGTGCCGCGGCCATTGGGAAGATGAGCCACTGGAGAAGCCGCCGCCATTCGCTCCCTGAACCAAAGAGGGCAGTGCGTGCGGCTGCCGTGACCCGTCCTCTTTACCTGGACCAACCCATCTGAACACTACCTTTCCTTCACGATTCCCAGCACTGCGAGGACACCAGATCCCCTGTTTATTTGGATACTTTTATCCCCTTGGACACTATATTCCCTTTTTTGGACGGTTTCTTTTTATGTTAATAAACACCTTTCCGAGGCCTGACGCCACACCTATTGTGTCTGTCATTTGCTCCTCCCGCCACAATAGTTAATTCCCAAATTGCACACTTAATGTGTACTTGCGGTCTTGCAATAGTCACTGTGTATGTGAAGTCTATGAGGCTGTAGGGTGTCTCATTCGTCATTTTAGGTTTCAGAAGGGTGCTCATGAGCCTTCACTGATGCTGTCTCCACAGCAGACTTCCACCCAACAGTCTATGTGGCATTACATCACCAAAGTGTGGACTTGGAGAAGGACCACAAGGACTTAGGGAGGCAGGGTTTGACATGATGGCTGCAGGACACACATGAATTTGACCACCCTAATTTGAGCAAAAGAGGAAAAATGTATGACACCAGTCAGATTTTATTGGTGCATTTGACATGTTATTGCAGGGGTGCCCAATCCTGCTCCTGGAGGGCCAATGTCATGCAGAGTTTAGCTCTAACACACTTGCCTGGAAGTTTCTAGTAGACCTTGCAGTATAGTATAGCCCTCTAGAAGCAGAATTTGACAGTTCTTAAGATTTTGATCTTTCCCCATTCAAGTAGACTGGAGCTGTACTTGCATGATTGGGTAGCTTTTTTCAAGATTTCCACTAAGTCAGTAGACTTGCCATGTCATCCAAGCACAACCAAGGTTCAAAACAACTTTGATCTGAACCTTAACCGTGAACTTTGTCTTGAGTGCAGCAAAGACACAGAGGTTGTTTGTTCATCATTATAAAAGAGGAACGAGAGTGGCTGCACTTAAATACCAGAAAGGGCTGGGCCACCTCAGAACACGTCCCATCTCTAGGGTGGTGGGAAAGTCAATGCTGAGTGTTGGGTTTCGTGGGAAAATTCTTGACCTCCTACTGAACCCTACAAGCCTCCAGAGGAATCTAGACCCCTTCATATTGCCCCTCCTATCCTCTTTAAAAAACACTCCAATTGAGTCACTCCATCATACCGCAAGCTGTTTGCAGTGTATACTCCCCCATTTCTGATGTTCCAGCCTCAGCATCTGTTCTCACCCTGTTTATCAAATCCATATAAGGTCAAAACTCTGCTGTCTCTTTCCTCTAGTGAGTCTGGGAGCATTTGCTCTGGCCTGGAACTCTCAAAAGGCAGCAATCTGTTTGCGATTGCTTGAGCCTGACTGGTACTCCAGCTGTCTGAATGCATTCAGGTGTTGGTTGACTATGACTTGAAGAGGCAAAAAACAACATTAAGCGTGATTAATGCGATAAGGCCCAAGGATCCTTCCTTATGGTCATGCAGGTAATCTAATGAGCTGCATAAGAAGCTAAGCACTTTAAAAGTGTTACAAAACTTTGTTACTCAGCAGGGGGTGTGGCGGTGGCGGGAATGGTGGGGGAAGGTGGGTGGTGGTCCCAATTGTCTGTGCAACCCCTGGATAACGCAGAGTGGATTTGTTTACTTGCATAGCTTGCTTATAGCACCACGTATACCATTTTTGACAAAAAGTTCACCATGGACAGACCACAAATTGGCTCCTGCAGCACAACAGTTGGGGGCACTCAAGAAAACAGATCTATATTTTATGCTATCCAAAAGTATGCCCAACTGAACTGGTCAGTTAGGTATCGATTTAGGTATACAGTTTCACTCGAATGGTGCACTTTGATAATTAAAAAAAGTTGCCAAATCCTGGTCCAAGGTAAGGATAAGAAATCAGAATAAGAATAAAAAGCCTCCCTCGGGGCTTCTCTACATCATATTTGGCTGCAAGGCAGTAGAAGATAATGGTGGCTAGAGATAAAGGGTCAAAAGTAAGGGAAGAAAGAGAACAAGACTAGGGATGCCACGTATCAGTATCAGGAGTTAAAGGTCAGCTAAAGAGGACATACCTGAACAGTCTTCTTGATCCTCTGAGATGGGCCAGGGTAGTCTTTGGAGTACAGGTCTGTCAGAAAGAGGGAATTGATGAGCGTGGATTTGCCCAGTCCAGACTCACCTAGAAAAGTGGCAAACAAAAGTTGTGTTACAAAATGTTAAGTTGCCATTCTCAACTAGTGTCATGAAATGTACTAATATAAGCAAAAAGAGGGAGAGGATGAAATGCCACATGCAAGAGACTGAGACATCCATACTTAAAAACAGGAGGTGATGAATATGAGATTCTCCACAGATCCTCACAAGCTTTCTCACATTCATCCACCCACACAGAAACACACAATTAGTTTGTTGTTTTTGAGCCAACCAATGGCACATGTGGGACCCTGGCCAGAAATTCAATAGTTTCTTACTGAGGACAGCAATCGAAAGACAGCGGATTCATGGGTATATTGGGAAAATGTTGTGGACAAAAAGGAAGAGTGAGAGAGAGAAAGCTCTTTTATTCTGAAGGAATAAAACATTGCTTGCTCCATTCTTCCTAGCCAACTCCACATTTCTCTTTACAACTGACGAGCATTAGGCAGTGTCATTTGGAACATCTCTTGAGTTGGGGGAAGGGAACACTTGGGCTCATCTGGCAGAGCAGACCACCAATGCATCATTGAAGTGTACACCATCTTCACATACTCAAATACACATTCTCACTCCATGTTTTTGACACAAGCTTGATCCTAGGCTTCAAGAGGGGGTGTTGAAAGCTCCTTCTCTCAATAAACAATCTTCCCACAGTCCTCAGCTTCTGAGCTTCCAATTCTTGTCTTATTCATTTACCACACCAGGCCCTACATGGGACAGGAGACAGGCCTAAAAATGCCAGTCTCATTGCTGATAATGTCACAAACACTCAATTATATGTATTAAGAAATACAATTGATCATAATTTTGATTTCTTGTTGTGTTTAAGCTTATCACGCAATGCAATTTAGAAAGTAACAAAATGCAGTTAAATTGGAAAATGAGACCCAGATGACCCAATTCCCTCATGATATCAGTTGACAGTTAACCTTCGACCCTGACCCTGAGCCCCTCATTTGGACCCTCTCCCTCTCTTTTTCAAAGCAGGAGCAGTTCCCAGTGTGTCCTATGGAGCCAAAACAGTTCAAAATCTACACACACACTTAAAGATTCTCTGTGCTATGCCAGAGATAACACACAGACACCAAACCCACCCTCTGTCTGCTAAGTAAATTTACTTCTCCTTGCCCCAGGCTACATTGACTTACCTAAACAAGACAGAGTGACTGGACTGTAAAAGCATCTATGTGTATGTGTGTATGGGGGGTTGGGGGTGTCTTGGGAGGACATCAGCAAACCAGTGAAAGAGAAGTAAAGGGGGAGGAAAGATAGATAAAGACCCTGTTTACACCTGATATTAAGATGCATTTTGGTCGATCAGATCAGAAGCAGACGAAACAGACACATACCTGTTTACACCTGGTGTCTCTTTTGTCCACTTTAAACCACTTCTCTTCTGATTTCTTCAAGGGGAGGGTCTATGGGTGGGTAAATGTTTTTTTTTTTTTAAGATCTTCAAATCTAATGGACAAAATAAGCTTGCGCAATTTACATATGAAATCAGGAATGGTGAGAGAACATTGTGCTTGGTACATTTTTCATCTTTAAACCAAACTTGGGACTTCAGCCGACAAAGTAAATCCCGTCTGGCGAGCGCACTTCCCATAATGTTTACGCATTAAGTTAGTGGGCGGAGAGTAGGCTGCCTTTTGTGGCTGTTTGAGTGCATTTGACCACATGAGCGTCCATACTACGAAAACAATCCGGTCGAATTCGTTTTCAGCTACCTCTGGATGTGGTCCACTTGTCGACCAAAATGCATCTTAATACCAGGTGTAAACAGGGCCTAAAAAAGACAGAGTGACTGGACTGTGAAAGCATCTATGTGTATGTGTGTGTGGGATGGGGTGGGAGGACATCAGCGACCAGTGGAAGAGAAGTAAAGGGGGGAGGAAAGACAGATAAAGAGAGACAGAGTGTTGTTTGGTCTGCCTGCACTTACACTGGCATTTTAATGGAAGCCATGTACCAACACACAAGAAAGACCATGGGGAAAAAGCATCTTCTCTTCTCTTCTGCTAATATATGCAAGACGCAATTTTCCCTACAAGAGTTAATAATAGTAACAATAAAAATAATTATTATTATTATTTTAATTGTTGTAGTTTACTTTTCATTACATAGCTGATTGGTTAAAACCACATAAAACTTTTGTGAAAACATACCTAAAATACTCAAACCATTTCCAGAGGTTAGCTTGTGCTTTACAGGAACACACACACACACACACACACACACACACACACACACACACACACACACACACACACACAGCAGAATTTGTTCATGAAATCCTGATACCACTGCTTTAATGGGTGAGAATGAGTAGATTAGCAAGCATCTCCAGCTCCAGCTATCTCTAACGCCCTGTTTCTCCCTCTTTTTCCCTTTTACCCCCTCAGGGTAAAGCCAGACCCAATTAGCCTCATCCCCTCTTTTAATTAAATATCGGTCCACATGATCTCTGAAAACGAGACACTTCAGTCACACAGCAAGGATCCAGGTCTAGTTCACAGTTGGCTGACCTTTATCAGACCCATGGATGAATGGAGTGAACTCACCTCCCCTTCTCATTTTGGTCCCTCTATCATCTGCCTTTTACTACTACAGCACATGTGCCTCTCCAGCGGGGACAAACAGAGACACTGGAAAACCATTAAATAGAGGAAAAAGTCTATATTAGTGCTAATAGACTGGCACAACCTCATAGTGCGGATAAATAGACCCTATTTCCACTGGCTTTATATTGAACTAGACCCAGACAGGCTACCAGGGAAACAGACATTTCCAAATAAAAGGCGCATGCTAGCATCACTTCCTGACCCAGTTTGATACGGTTAGCGTTTAGCTTGGAAAAAATGGGGCGAATGGTATTCAAAAGCATTTGAATAACCAGTGTTTTGTGCAGTATGCTGATAAAGCATGTCCAGTACCATCATAGTTCATTTTATTACAGATTTATATATCAAAAACATCATTAAACATCTTTTAGATAGTGTAGCTAGCAGTGTAAAATTAGTATTACATGGCATAAACCTCAAATAGTCTGCACCAAAAAAAAAAAATTACATTTACATTTAAAAAGATAGTTCACTCAAAAATGAAAAATCTGTCATTTACTCACCCTCATGTTGTTTCTAAGTAAAACTATTAAAAATCACTTTCATTAATTGAAATAAAATAATTATTAGATGAAAAACTTAAAAGCTTAAATGAAAATTAGAAAATAGAACTAATTTATATAAAATTAAATAGAAATATTTCAAAAATAAATCCATAAAAAGCAAAGCACATAAACTGACTAACATACACTAAAATTAAACTGAAAATATAAAAAAAATAAAACAATTAAAAATATGAATAAATACTAGAATAGTATATAAATAATACTGGTCTGTATGACATTCTTTCTTCTGCTGAACATAAAATATGATATTTTGAGAAATCACAATGTTTTTATTGTTGTTGTTGTTGTTCATACAATAGAAGTCAATGGGCTGCAATGTTGTTTGGTTCCCAAATGTTCTTCAAAATATCTTTTGTGAAAAGAAAAAAAGAAAGTCATACATGTTTGGAACAGTACAAGTAAATAATTACAGAATTTTTATTTTTGGGCGAGTCATCCATGTAATAATTTGGTAAAGTCCTTTAAAATGGACTTTCAAAAATGTATGATAATCAATTATCAATTTATCATAAACTGCCCTATTCAGATTTGGAGAAAAAAAAAAAATTCTACTCTTATTAATTACTACTACCCTGAATGGATGGGTGGATGGGAGGACAAATAGACAAACTTTCCAGGAGATTCCACACATTCTTCTTGACTTTCATCTTTTTACCTCTTCCTGTCATCATGCTATGGGCCAGAAAGCACCCCAGGGCCCATTACTGGGCTCAGATATCCTGACAATCCCCCACCTCCGCCCCTTTTCCACTACCCTGCCCCCATCTAATCCCAGCTATCCCTTCTCTTCCTCACTCACTCTTTTTCCCCTCATAAAAGGGGCTCTAGTACAATTGCCATACAGTTGCTTAACTCTTTAACAAACAGATAGCAGACAGAGAGCGAAAGAGAGGCCCACTACCCCAACAGATAAACACAGAGCAGAGAACAACAGGGCAAACTATGATCATCTGAACTAGTTAGAAAAAACTAGAGCTTTGGAAAACACACAGATCAAGTACTTACTACAGTTACTGATTTCAAAGGACGTGAGAATGCATGTATGGTAGTAAGTGTGTGTTTAACTGGTTTGCAGAGAGGGGCTCCTGTAGTGATAAGATCCATTGTTCGGCAACAAAGGTCAGAGTTCATCTCCGAACAGCCTGAGATAACAATCAGCAATGCTCTGTAAAAACTCCCATGGACACACACACACACACACACACACACACACAAAACTCACTTCAAATAGGAAAAATCAATCTGTCCTACACAGAAAATAAGATCTATGGAGGTGACATGTGTGATGTTACACACTGCACGTGCGCAATCAACATAAACATAAAGCCCCGGGTATACTTCACTTTCCGCGCCCGGACGTGTCTGGCGCGCAGTCGCATCCGCACATCTTTCAAAGTATACAAAACCACGGATGCGCGCGGATGACCGAGTTTGACACATGCGCAATAAATTTTTTTCTATACTCTTTACCAGACATTGTGTCATCAACGGGACATTCGCTGGGCAGGATCGGAGAAGAAAAATAGTGCATCCACCATTGCAACATAGTTCAGCAGATACACCAAGAGAACAGGAATCAAAAACGATGGAGAAGGCATGCTTATGAGTTTACTCTTCTCGTTTTTGAATCGCTCTTTACACACTCTTTACACACTCTCTGCACATTGTGCTCAGTACTGTGCATATTGCCACCTAGTGGACTCTTCTGTCCTGCTTGCGCATGCGCTGTTGTACGCGCACCGTCCGCGTGGTCTCGAAATTTGGGCTGCACGCGGACAGTGTGTGCGGCCGGCCGCAAGCCCTCCGCATGACGAAAATTACGTCATGCGGATGGTGCACGAACGCGGATGGCTGAAGTATTCCGCGCCCGGACGCATCGCGCGCGCAGTTGTGTCCGCGCATCTTTCAAAGTATACTCAACCGCGGATGACTGAGTTCGACACATGCGCAGTACAACTTTTTTCTATACTCTACCAGACATCGGAGGGCAGCACTGAGTCGTGTCATCAATGAAACTTTCGTTGGGCATGATCGAAGAAGAAACAGTGCATCCACCATTGCAACATAGTTTGGAAGATGCACTGAACAAGAATCTAAAACGATGGAGAAGGATATGCTAAGTTTACTCGTCTTGGAAGAAGTTTCTCTTTGTTTCAAGCGTGTTGCACGCGCACCGTCTGTGCGGTCTCGAAATTTGGGCTGCACGTAATTTTCGACATGCGGAGGGCTCGCGGACGGGGTGTGCGGCCGGCCGCGAGCCCTCCGCATGTCGAAAATTACGTCATGTGGACGGTGCACGAACACGGATGGCCTACGTATACCCGGGGCTTTAATGTGTCAAACTCCGCTCCTGGATGGCCACTGTCCTGCAAGGTGTAGCTCCAACCAGCTCCAAAATACCTGTCTGGAAGTTCCTAGAAGACCTTTATTAGCTTGTTCAAATGTGTTTGATTAGGGTTGGAGCTGAACTCTGCAGGACAGTGGCCCTCCACAAACTGACACCCCTGCTCTATATCAACTCATACTAAGTCTAGACTAGTGGTTCTCAACCCTGGTCCTGGTCCTGGTGCCTCTTATCTCTTGCTAACCAAACACACGTGATTCAGGCCATCAGCTCATTAGTAGAAACGCCAAGAGGGACCAGGGTTGAGAACCACTGGTCTATACTAATCCAGATACATTTGAAAATGCATCTTTTTCTCTACACTTTGGTCTTCCATCCACAAGGAGAAGGGATTGTTTTTCCTGTGAAAATTGAGCTTTGAAGATGCTCTCCCAAGTGGATAAATTTGAAAACGCCAATGCGAGATCCCCACATACACAGCTGGGGTTGCTTGCATTGCCTCTTCTGCCTTAAGCTACGGTCTATGTTTCTGCGATGTGCATCAATTTCTTGTTTTCTGTTCTGAACCTGTAATATTATACACACAGCTTTAATAAAACGATAAGAAATGCTTCAGCTTAGAATATTAGTTCTCCAAATGGCATTGTTCTCATTCATAGCTGTCTTCACACAAATAAAAGTCGGGTAAGATACACCTTACACATGATATTAGTGGGCTTGTCATTTCTTAGGAGGTCCAAACAAGCTTTCCAATAATCTACACCAGAATTTCAATTTTCAGTGACCTAAAGCACCCTTTGCATGTTCTCATTATGGATCTGAAACCTGTGGTTGAAATGACGCAGTTCGTTTAAACACGTCACTTCCCAAAATGTGACAGAAAAACTGTAAAGCAACATTTCACCAATGAGTTGGAGCGTATAGATATAGCAAAGCGGACTGCACCAGAAATACGATAGATGGGGTTTTAGAACTAGTTTTAGAACTAGATTAGTTCTAAAACCCCATCTAAAAACCCCATCTAAACAAAAATCTGTCCAACATGATGAAACTCAACAATGGCTTCCGTAGAGTGAGATAAGCATAATGGTGTTACTCTACTTCATAGACTCATAGCTGTTGAGAGTCTGACAGAAAACAAAGACAAAAATAAATTCAAAATATTCTCATATTCGACGTGGAATGAAACTTTCTTTTAAAGTTTGTTTGAAAACCCAAAGATATGCTAGTGTTTGTTTGTGCATTGGCGGATACATTAGCATGTGTCGGCTAAGACTGTCTGACAGGCTTAGCTCCATGACCGGGTTGTTAGATGACCTGTTGGCAGGCCAAAGAGGGGAAGCTTTGGCTTCATAATCCAGGGATTAAATATCCTGCCTGTGTGTGTCCGTGTTTCAGCCAGGGACCTTTCAAACGGACCTACAGCATGGTAATGTACGAGAAAAGTAGCAGCTCCTAGCGGTAGCTATGCTAAAACAGCCACACTAGACAAATTGCTTGAAAATATCTGTGAATGACATGGAATTCAACAACGTCATGTCTGAAGACTTCAGCTACCGATTGGAAAATTCATCACTTTAAAACATCTCAAGTTTTGTCTAAACACAGCTGTCAGAGTTGTTATTGTGAAGGAATGCAAACAGCGCAATTAACGAAAACATGCGTGAAATTGTTTTTTTTTTCTATTCGTTGCTTGCACAGGTGTGAGTTCTCCTACACAGCTTGAGTAAGGGGAAAAAAATGGAGACTGTACAAAGAAAACCATATTTTAAACAAGCTTTACCACCTCCAACACGCCTATGATAACTCAATTTGAAAAAACGAAGCTCTACAACTCTTCACATTTTCCAAAGCTTTCTCCCTGAAGAAACATTTTGCCAGCTGGTTTGAGAGGGAAAGTTCAAGAAAGGAAATGCTTGTGGAAAAAAAACACAAGGGAGAGCGAGAGCGAGAGAAAAGACAGGAAACAGATTTTTTCCTCCCTGAAATTTTGGAGGGAAAATTGGAGTCGACAGCCAAAGCCCTGTAGTGTCTGTCAGGATGAGTGACACAAGAACAAGACGACATTTTTCAGTTTTGTTCTTTAAAAGGCCATTGGATGGACAGTTTTAAGTAGATAGAAAACCCAGCTAGCTGTATTAGACACTGAGATAGTTAAGACTACATTACAGCAAATTTCGCATGTTAGGAGAGGTGGAATCTTTCTTCTGAGGTAAAATGTTTTATTAGAGAATGCAAATCACTGTTAACAGAAAGACAAATATATTACATTTCCATTCAAATGTTTTTGGTCAGTAACATTTTTTTAAAGAAATTAATTCTTTTATTCAGCAAGGTTTAATTAAATTGATCAAGTGACAGTAAAGACATTTACATATATATAAATAAATGCTGTTTCTTTCCATAAATGAATAAAACTTTCAAAGAGTCCTGAAAAACAAAACAGTTTGATAAATATCATGGTTTTCTCCAGAAATATGAAGCCACACAACTGTTTTCAACATTGATAATAATAATAAATGATTTTTTGAGCAGCAAATCAGCATATTAGAATGATTTCTGAAGGATCATGTGACTTTGAAGACTGGAGTAATGATGCTGAAAATTCAGCTTTGCCACCACATGAATAAATTACATTTTAAAATAATTATATTTAATATTTTATTATATAAATTGAAATATTTCACAACATTACTGTCTTTACTGTATTTTTGATCAAATAAATGCAGACCAATTTTAAAAACATTAAAAAATATTACCGACCACAAACTTTTCAATTGTACTGCATACAATATGTCAAATATGTGACCAGCATTCAGTATGCAAATATGTAAAAGATAAGAATAACCCCCATTCATATATGTAAATAAAAAGACCAATTCCGTATACAAATATTATTGGTCACAGAATGCTGAACATTCTACACATTTTCAAACTGTAATCTGACATTTCTTAAAGCATGATGTTCACAAAAACACAATGTATAGCCCAACTAGCCCTGAACTGTCTACAAAATAGTTTAGGTGTGATCACATTTACTGTGTAGTTCGGCAAGATTTTGTGGACGATATCCAGTCATTTCAATTGGAATCCACATTCGGGTGGAAAGATTTTTCGCGGATTAGGTTTGTGTTCAACTTGGTAATTCAAATTCGCCGCGCTGACCAACAGAAAGCTGCTTTCTAAGTAAATAAATAAGACTAGCGAGCCTTGTCTCCTGACACCAGGGGCCTGTTTCATAAAACAAGTTTACCAAATAAGCTAGGCTAATTTCAGTTAGTCTGATTATTTTGAACCAAATCAACTGACAATAAATCAGACTTACTGAAATAAACCTGGATTATTTGGTAAACTTGTTTTATGAAACAGGCCCCAGTAGCCTACAAACATCTCAATAGGCCGCTTTATCAAACAGGAAACCCCAAACTAGACAACTAGCCTATAAACAGAGGTAGGGAATGAGTTGACAGACACAGCATGAGTAACAACTTGGAAGAGGAATAGAGGAAAAGAGAACTAAAGAGGTTATTTTGCACCAGAGCTGGAAAGTAAACCCACTGCAGACACACATACTATGGTGAGGTGCTCCACAGCAGTTATGTCACAGAGATCCATATTTCCAATACAGCTTTAGTCACAGCATCCAAACCACAGAGAGAGTGTGTGATGATGACAATAGTATTGATCATCCAAACACTCATCATCCATCTACTCTTGTATGGGGGAATAAACTCATTCGTCCATCAGCAAAAAAAGATCACTTTCATTCAAAGCCACAGATTATTCACTTAAAGTAAAAATCAAAAAGCTCATTTTGTGTGTCATTCTACAAAACGAGTGCCATTTGTGGTTCTCATGTATGCAAAATACGACTATCAGTTATCACTGACAACTTTACTGTGTTAAAGACATTCTTTAACATTTTTTATTTGCATTTTATTTTTATGAATTTGTAGGCCTGTTCTCACTTTCAATGGAAGCTTGTTTCTGCCAAGAAACAAAAAAATAAAAGATAATTGCGACTTTTTATCACAATTCTGACATTTTTCTCACAATTGTGAGTTTACATTGCACAGTTCTGACATTTTTTCTCAGAATTGCGTGATATAAAGTCCAATTCTGAGGGGGAAAAAAGACTGACTTTTTTCCTAGAATTGCACATTTATATCTCGCAATTCTCACTTTTTTCCTCTCAATTCTGACTTCTCTTCTCAGAATTTTGAGATATAAACCCGCAATTACGAGTTATAAAGTCCATTTCTGAGGAAAAAAAGAAATGCCATTTTCTCAGAATTGCAAGATAATAAACTCACATTTCTTAGAAAAAAGTCAGAATTGCGAGTTATAAAGTCAGAATTGTAATTGCGAGATATAAAGTCAGAATTGCGAGATGTAAAGTAGCAATTGTGTGATATAAAGTCAGAATTGCATGATATAAAGTCAGAATTGCGAGTTAGAATTGCAAGATATAAAGTCAGAATCGCGAGATATAAAGTCAGAATTGCGAGTTAGAATTGTGAGATATAAAGTCAGAATTGCGAGATATAAAGTCAGAATTGCAAGATATAAATTGCGAGTTTATAGCTCACAATTCTGACTTTATATCTCGCAATTCTGACTCGCGATTCTGACTTTATATCTCGCAATTCTGACTTTGTAACATGCAATTCTGACTTTATAACTCGCAATTCTGACTCTGTAACACGCAATTCTGACTCTGTAACACGCAATTCTGACTTTATATCTCGCAATTCTGACTCGCGATTCTGACTTTGTATCTCGCAATTCTGACTTTATATCTCACAATTCTGACTCTGTAACACGCAATTCTGACTTTATATCTCGCAATTCTGACTCTGTAACACGCAATTCTGACTTTATACCTCGCAATTCTGACTTTATAACTCGCAATTCTGACTTTATACCTCGCAATTCTGACTCGCGATTCTGACTTTATATCTCACGATTCTGACTTTATAACTCGCGATTCTGACTTTATAACTCACAACTCTGACTTGCAATTCTGACTTTATATCTCGCAATTCTGACTCGCGATTCTGACTTTATATCTCACGATTCTGACTTTATAACTCGCGATTCTGACTTTATAACTCACAACTCTGACTTGCAATTCTGACTTTATATCTCGCAATTCTAACTCGCAATTCTGACTTTATATCACACAATTGCTACTTTACATTTCGCAATTCTGACTTTATATCTCGCAATTCTGACTTTATATCTCGCAATTGCTACTTTACATCTCGCAATTCTGACTTTTTCTCAGAATTGCGTGATATAAACTCAAAACTGCAAGAAAAAAGTCAGAATTGTCAAATAAAAAGTCGCAATTACCTTTTTTTATTTTTTATTCAGTGGCGAAAACAAGCTTCCATATGTTTCTCCTTACTATGTGAGCAAATATGCAAATTTTTATGAAAATATGCATGAAAAAACAATGCATTTTGTTTTTCTATCTATAGGGGGGTTATTTTAGTTGACAATGTAAATTTTAGTTGTAGCCAGGTTATGTGTCAACCCTGTTGTTAATTTTTTAGTAATGATTATGATCATTATGATGATGATCATTATGACATCATCATCATTCAAGACATGAATGAAAGAACTTAAACCCTCATCTTTTGATGTCAGTAGCATCTTCAAATGTCAACCCTGTTACTATGATTATATAGTAAAAAAAACAAAAAAAAGATTGATAACTGTTTATAAAACTTCAGCATACATTTTCTCAGTAATGTATTCTAGTTTCACAACCTTGAGCACAAGACTTTCAATGTCAAATTGAACTGTAAACCCATCAACCCTGTTAGTGTTAACTGAACGTTTCCTGGACATTTCCTGAACATTTCCTAAATGTTTCCTAAATGTTTCCTGAGGGATTAGTATGTCATGGGAACGAATTGTTAATTTGCGGCCACGATATACGTATTTTTTTTCCTGTGTGTCATGTGCGGGGCTCCGTACAACACAATTGATTGACACACTTTTTTATCTGAAATAATGTCTAAAAAAATCTTACAAAAATATACTAACCAAAAAAAAAAAAAAAAAATCACTTTATCAAACTGGAACACGCACCCATTTACAGAATGACATTCTCAGAGGTGAGCAAAAGAATTTTGCGACTTACCGACAACCATGAGAGTGAACTCAAACCCCCTCTTCACGGACTTCCTGTACACCTGGTTGGGGAGGTTGGCGAAGCCGACATAACCCTCCAGATTCCTCTGCTGGAAGAGAACACAGCTTTACTCCACATTCCACTGATTAAAGAGCAGAACGGCTCCTCCATTACTGTTATCCCTCTCAAAACAGGGCTAAAGAAGACTTCAGAGGAAAGATATTAAAGGCTATGCTAATATTAACATTAGTTACAGTGGATAATGACTTGGCACAGTCAACTCCTAATCTAACATGCAGGGATACCACAACAAAGGATAACAAGGAATTTTGCTAATTTGAGGATAAGTAAACAGATCTGCGTTAAGCACGTATGAAAGTAACACACCAAAACTGCTTGCCCAAACACAACTTTTGGAAACCAAGAGGCTGGGGAAGGGAGGACACATGGGATCTCATGACAAACAGACATGAGGGGACACCTGCATCACATGCTCATTTACGTTTCGTATCAAATCCATCATGAACTCAATGTCGTCATGGAGACAGTGAATTTCACTCCAGATCACAGCCAGCGCCTTGTCCAGATGCAAGTTCTCCTTCTCAAGCTCCTGCATCCCTTTCTCTCCGTCACTTTCCTTCTCTTGTAATCTCATGCTCTCGGAAGTACAGCGCTGAAGCACACGCTAGGCGAGGCAAACACAATTGATCGCTCTGCTTTGGCTCCGCTGAGCTTCTCATGCATGGTAGGCCAATGGAAAACTAACTAGTAGGGGCCATGCAGATCATTTTAGAGAGAGACAGATAGTTTGAATGGGGAGGGCTATGATCACCAGGGCGAGTTAACTCTTTTCAGCCTGAATGAATGACTATGACCACAAATATATTTATCATAACTAAGCCAACAGATTTTTGGGGAAACAGTGCATGCCATGGTTCATGCAAACATGTAAATTTTGCCATCATTCTTGGAATAAAGAAAATCGTTGGGGATGCATGTTACATTGGTACCATATCGGTTATTAGCCAATAATTATTCTAATTTATTGTTATTTTACGTTTAGATTAACTGTCGTCACTTGATGCTCACTTAATAATTAATAAAACTAATAATTTAATAAATAATAAATAATGTAAGTGTTGAATGCATTAAGCAAAATATTAAAAAATATCAATTTTTATGTTGTACATCATGTTTAAATAAACTTCGCTTATAGCATTTAAAATGATTGATTTTAGATTTTCAATTTGACAAAATATAGTATGTGATTTTAAATTATATTATATATTATATTAAAGAGGTTGTTATATTAAAGGTTGGCCGATGACCGTTATAAAGCTGATGATATTACGCTATTACATGCATTACAATAGCTGCAATTAAATTTAGATTTATTTGACAAATTTACTAAATTAGAAATAATAAATTGTAAAATGAATGAATATAAAAAGTAAAACTATTAAATAAACAGATTTATGCTTTAGCAACACTTTGTATATGTAATCCTATTATTGTATTTTTCACAAATATGAAATAGTTTAAAAACATGAATAAAAAGGAAATAAACGCTGTAACCAACAATGCACACAGTAATCTTGTAAAATTGGGAAAAATATTACACTGGGAATAATATTTTCTCAAATAAAGAAAAGGTAACATTAATTTTACGCTCACATCCGCGCTCAGGTGCTGGCGTTCTTGGTGCTGTCAAAATAAAAGTCCTGTCACTGTCAAAATAAAAGCTGCTTCTGAGATTTTACAGCCAAACAGAAAAACTGATCAGTTAATGTCGACAATTTAAAAATGCAAAATAACCAATATATTTTTATATAAAATATTAAATAATAGAAAAAGTATAATAATACAATAGAAATTTATGTTATCGGCCATAACATAATTATCAGAAAATAATCATCAGACAGAATTTGAATAAAGGATGGTGGATTGCTAAAAATCATACAGCTTTGGAATGACATGCATAAATTATGACATTTTTTGTGTGAACTATCCCTTTAAAAGAACAATATATCAAAATGGATTTGATACGAAACCTCTGACAGTTTATGGACACCCGCATCTCACAACGCAATTGCATCTTCTTCAAATTCATACTATATAATTCATACACCAGTCTATAAATAGCCATGCTCTGTGAACAGCTCAGGGCATTTTCCATGCTTTCGCTCTTGAAGCGCTCTTACGTAACTGTAAGATTGATGTCATGGCCCAACATGGCAAACAACACAACATCTGACCAGATGAGTGAATCAAATCATTGATTATTGAACCCCTCTCCATGTTAGTAACCATGTTAGATTGAAGGATGCAAATGCGTAGGTGAGTGTTCACAAGCTTACACTTCAGAATAGGTTTAACATTTGTGTAATTCATTCATCCTTCGAAGGATGTATAACACAGCTGATATGAGGACCCTAAATATACTGGTCCCAAAAAGCACTGAAGCATTAGATAACAAAATACCAAAAATATCAACTGGCATCTGCAAACACATGATGCCAGACCTTTTCTCATAACTAACTTCACTTTTATGAGCACTCATTTTTGCCCAAATGGCGCCATGTTGATTTAAAGTGGATATTTGAAGTCAAGTTCACACAGATGGGATTGTGATATATGCTCGGTGACAGTTTTTGGCTGCTCTTCTCTCTCTAACCCTATTGAAATGCATCTCCACTCACTGCTCTCCACAAGAGATCTGGGCATCACGCTTAGAGCCTGTCATTCTCATTTGCTTCTCCAAACAGCTATTAACAGCCCAACTATTTACTCTAAAAACACATTTGTATGCATCTGGAATCACGATCATCTGTCTTGAGGTCAATGAACAACGGTAATCAACATATTCAACATATGTGTAAGGTCTGACACAACAACAACAGGGCCTTAAAAAACATTAGGTTCACTTTTAAAATTCACATCTTCACACATGCCTAAAGCATGGCATGGTAATTTGGAAACCATTTTTGACCTCATCATGTTTAATTGTGTTATAAGATAATGTGGCACATACTTAAAATGTAGATTCGGAAGAGTTTGTTTCTTAGTTCTTTTATTGTTTGGATGAAAGTACAACGTTTTACTACATGAGCATGTGGCATATTTCACTTTATCGATAATACACAAAAATCAGTGAGCTTTTCATCAAATCAAGGCACCCCAGATTATGGTAAGCTATTTTAACATTCAGTTCTATAAAACAAGTATGTCTTTTTTTCCCCTTTTACATCAATAGTACTCATTTTTACTTAAATCCCACTATAGTAAATATTTACGTAAAAGTAATCTATTAGTGACTAGAATTGTTTTAAAAACTAGTACTAGATATAATATTATCATTTCTACTAATATTAAATATTTGCCATTGAATTCTATGGGGATCTGTGGTTCAGATATCAGCTATTCACTGCCAACTAGTAACTGTTGTTGTTACAAATAGCATTTTTACTAGTAGCCTAGTTTTAAATGTATTTTCTGGATAGATTTAGATAAATGTATGAATATTGTACTCACTGCAACGCTGGAAACAGCTGAGTCGGGTCTCTCGATCATCGTCCTGTGGCAACACCCACTCTGAATCCCAATAGATCAGGCATAAAAAGATGAGTCGACTCAGAAAGGGTCGAGTGCAGAAGCGATGATGAACTCTTACGGCTGATTCTGATTTGGACTAAATTACCGGATTTTTAGGAGAGGTAAACGTGCACAGGACAAAAACAAGCATGCGAGCATCGGCCAGGGAAAAACGTTACAATGCTGCGAGCATGAAAGGCGATTGTCCTCCTCCTGGAGAATTCAACCCCTATTGGTCAGCGACTGGCCACTTGTAGTGATGTAATAGAATCCCGCCCACTCTTGCATTTCATTGGCTCAGTGGATTTTCACAATGGATTGTGGTATTTGTAGTGGCAGGCACGTGGACGCAGGAAGAGTGGAAAAGATGCCGTATGTGACGTTGCCTCTATAGATGATAGGAAGATATCAGGAAAATAAAAGAGGACAAACACTTTTAATTATCAACAGACTCGGGAGAGCAGATTATGAGGAGTTTATAATCTGGAAAGATATACGTGTGCCCTCAAGTGAATTATTTTAATAGTAAGCCTAAATACTAAATGTTATTAATATCGGTCCAACATTATGTTTGTATTCAGGTTTTGTGGATATTGAATAAAGAAGTGTTATCCAATATTAGGATGGTGTTTGGGAGCTTGTGTTGTCACACCACCTCTGTTAATGAGGAGATAGAACAAAAATGTGTTTATTATAAAAAAAATAAGAGTGGTTTAGAAGTATAAACAGCATAATTGTGGCTACATATGTTGCATTTTCTCACATTTTTCTCTTTATGTCTTTGGTTTCACACAAAATTGGGCTTTTTGAGTCGTAACCCTGAGGGAAAAATTTCACATTTGAAATGTTTGTTTAAAGTGCTGCATGTTAAAAATTATGTTATGTGGAATTGGAATTTAAACAACACCTTTGAGAGACTGGAAGAGCTTGAGCTGCCGGCGAGATAAAATGTTACGTTAGTCTGAGCAGAATCCTATAGTTCAGCAATTTAGAGATTATTCAGCTTAGAAATACTCAAATACAAGACTGTGCTTCAGAAACAGAAGATTTTACACTATGTGCACAATATATTCTGTGGAACAACAGTTTTGGATTGTATCCAAGTGTTAAACCACGTCTTTAAACATTGTTTTTATTACTTGGTGAACTCTATCATTGGTGAATTAGTTTTTGTGTTGAAAGAACTCGCCTTGTTGAGTCTCTGGACCAGTAACACAATCTTTTCTTCAACAACCTTTCTCTGAACACTCTTCCTCTTAATTTGGTGTTGTTACAAGGAGCTAAAAATGCATTAAAAAAATGCTGCTTAGTAGCAAATACCCTAATTCTGTCTCCTCCTAAGCATCTTAAAGGGATAGTTTACCCAAAAATAAAAATTCTGTCATCATTTACTCACCCTCAAGTTGTTGCAAACGTGTATTAATTTCTTCTGCTGAGCCAAAAAGAAGATATTTTGAAGAATATGTGGAACCAAACAGTTGATTGGCCCCATTGACTTCCATAAAATACTATGGGGTCCATCAACTGTTTGGTTACCGACATTCTTCAAAATATCTTCTTTTGTGTTCAGCAGAAGAAAAAAATTCATACAGGTTTAGGACAACTTGAGGGTTAGTAAATGAAGACAGAATTTTTAAGTTTTTAGGTGAACTCTCCCTTTAAAATTGGCCTAGTGCTCTGCTGGCGAACCAGAATAGGCTACTGTTCATTTGTTAGCATCTGTTTGGATCATGCAAGTAAAAATACATGCTCTGGAATTCTAACTATTATCCTAACTAAAACATTTGGCAGCTCTATGAGAAACACTTTGGTTTGTTTGATATTGATTATTTAAAGATAGAAGTTCTTTTATCCTTGATACAATATTATTTATGTTGTCTAAAGCTCTCAGAAGGGACTGGAAAGGGAGTAGAGTAAACATTTTTCAGTTACAGTTAAAATTTTTTAGGGAAATTAAAATGATTTCTATATATACACTTAACAGTTGACCATTATTGAAGACACCTGATGTTAACAAGCAGAATCACCAAAGGAGAAAAATCACAATTTTTAAGTCACCATTGTGGAGATCAGGGATTGCTTTAGTTGAGCTCCTGACCCTTGACTTTTTAATATTACTTTTTGTTTGATTGCTGTAACTGAATTATAACAGTCAGACAAGCAAAGAGAAAAAGTGATCAGGTGGGGTTGGTTATGTTTTTATATAATCAGTATTTGGAATAAAAATATGACAGGACTTTTACTTTCTGACCCCTGGACTTTCCACCTCTGCAAGTTCCTCACATAAATGTAGAGGGATCATCTGCGTCTATGGTTGCACAATGTTAACTTTTATGAATGACCGGAATACAGCCAATGAGAATGTGTTTCTATAGTCTTTATCAGTGCGTGTCCTCGCAGCACCTCAGACCAAGACATCAGCTAAGTTAAAGGAACACGTAATATCATTGCGCCACTTTCTCCACTTTCACTTTCACTTTTCTACACTCCACTTTCTATTTTCAAAGAAAGTGGAGTGTTCCTTTAACATGGGTGCAATTCGAAATAGCGTATGGAGAATGCATGGTGAATGTGATTTCACCAAGTAGAACTTGTTCTTGGATCAACATTCTTGTTGATCCTGGAACAATATTCCAATCAACCAATCAGGTTTGAGAGATAGGTTTACAGTTAAGTTTAGGATTACAACCAGGGTTAAGGGCTTCTACGCCATTCTTATTCACCTATATCATTTCCTTCTGATTTTACGAATAAGTTATGGGTAGGATTAGATTTAGTCCAGGGAGTGAATTTCAAGAGAGGATGGAGTTCCAGTTCAAAATGTAGATGATTTCCATGTTTTATCCACCTAATAGCCTCCATGCAATAGGCAAATTTCATACATAAGTATAGTGAGATTTTCTGCATCTATGGTTTCAAAATCTAAAATATATCCCCAATTATAGGGTCCCCCCAATGAATCTCGGCCTGTTCCACCACTGTATATATTATAGAGGTCTGGTGATTGAAATGATGTGTAGTCTAACAGAGCCCTCTAGTGAAATATTCAAATAGCAGTTATAATGTGTCCTATTTATAATAATTATAGGATATTCTATTGCCATTAGAAAAAAAAAAATTAAAAAATAATATCTGCAGGATGCTTTTTAGAAATTTTACTTAAAAAGAACACTGGCATCAATGGAAATAAATAAATCCAAGATTTTTTAAAATCAAAATACATGTTTTTTTATTGAAATATTTGTACATTTTGGCAAAACTAACTGACAGAATCTAATAAAACTGTTAAGTTACCTAAACTGTTAAGTACAGTACATCAGTAAGCAAATAGTAAATAAAAATGCAGATAATTTAATAATGGACAATGAAGAAAATCTTAACATATGACAACTTCTATGCACTATTCTCTAATATTAGTAATACAGCTCATTTAAAGTTCATATCAGTATGTTTATTTTTGACACAGATAATGAGATCAAAACATTTGAATAATATTACAATAATAATGTTACAATTCAATATTACAGGTTTATTTTACAATTGTACTTATATATGGGGGTGTATGTGTGTGTGTCTACATGTAGAACATTTCTTCCAAGTTTCATTTTGATGATTTTGAAGCCCTTTTCTTGTCTATGTGGTTTTTGTTCAACTTGGCCCAGCTATTTTCAGGGTTCATACAGAATTGTCTCTTCTTGACTGTTTCGAACCTATAGCAGATTACAGGCAAAAGCATTAAAGCAACACGAATGTGAGTGAATTCTAAATGTTAGTAGGTGTACATCTAAACATATCGAGAGGATACTCACACAATGTGTCTAAGGGGGCAACTGCTACTTGTCCAACGATAAGACTCCAGCTTTTTCTTAGGAATTTTGACATTGTTTACACTAAAGCAACAGACACTTTTTGCTAAATCATCCGCAAGAGGACCTGAAAAGTAAAGGCTTCACTAGTAAATGTGATTCAACACATTTTTAAACAGTAAGTTTTTATTCTCCGGGTAACTAAAAACTGTTTTACATTGTTTAAATAAGGTTTCCGTTGGAAAAGTTTTAAATTTGAGCCTTAAAACGATTTACATCCTAAGAGAAAAAAAATATGTCAGAAGCAGACACTCACCAGCTGAGGTACTAAGTTGTACAGCACAGCACAGCATCAGAAGCAGTATTGCGGTCTTCAATACAGTCATCATTCTTCAGGTATGACAAACCAATCAAGAGAGAGTCAAAGTGTGGTGTATTGCCAGCAGTCCACTATATAGAGACGGTGAGCTATTTTTTGTGTTGAAAGAAATCCCCTATGTTGATTCTATGGACCAGTGACGCAGCCTTTTCTAAGTAGTATGACACTGTCTTTGAACCCTCTTCCTCTTTTCTTGAAGGTGTTATATGTGCTAGAAATGCATATGAGCGAATACAATGCAGTGCATTTCACGTAAATACCCTCATTCAATTCAAATGACCTCCTACAGATTCCTTAAAATGATGCCGCTATTGCGCTTCTGAGCTATACGGCATATAAATAAAATATTCTTTTATTTTTTAGCAGCTTGGATTTATTGGTGAGAAATATAATTCATTTACAGCTACAGTATAACTCTGTATCTTATCCAATAGTACAATGTGTTTCTCACAATAGAAGAGAGATAGTGAAGATAAACAATACATTTTCCTCTCCGAATAGTACCTGATTTAGGAGTTCCTCATTTGCATTAGTTCACCTTCATTATGGTTTTCTGATGACATATACATCTGACCTTTTCTTATCAGACCAAAACACCAGTTTAGAAAGATGTAAGTTTCCTGCATATATATTCTTTGCTCTTATTTTGTTCTTCACTTCTGCTTCTTCTCTTCTGCCTCTCTTTTTATTCTGCAAATACTTATTTTGGGTTCATCTTCCTCTAAACTCTGATCTTCACAACCCAGATAGCAACCAGTGATCGAAATAATGTTAAATCAATGTTAATGTGTCAACGTTAACTGCATTGAATCAATATCACTTTTTCACCTGCAATTAATGTTGAAAAAATGTTGAAATTTCAACAAAAAATCAATGGTAATGGCATTGAATCAATGTTACTATGTGATGTTGGTTCAACACCATGCTTACACTCTCAGAAAATGAAACACAACTACAACTTACTTAAAGCCACACAGCCTGAAATCAACTGAAAGTAAAAGAAGACAATAAATATTTCAAGATCTCAGCAGAAGTTCTTTTTGAGAATTAACAGAGGTTTAGATGTTGATGTTTTATTGAAAATGTTTGGTCACCATTTTGGTGGTCAGTGTTTCCTTTAGTTGGGCAGTTTGACGCTTGGCTTTTCATGGTCTGTGTTTACCAAAACACCTAATTTGTTGCAAAAAAAAAAAAAGAAACAGAAACAAAATGAATGAGTGATATAGTTTTCTGCCTCATAAAACAGAGTAGCTTATTAATAATACAATATTATTACAATAATACTTTCCACAGATCACATTATGAATTTTGTTTTAAAAAACATTATGGGAGAAAAAAAATATCTTGACACACACAGACATCAAGAATCAGCATATGAATCTCAACAATGGTGACATCCTTCATGCTGGGAGCCACCATAGTATACAACTCATGACTCCCAGCATGCATTGCGGCATGAAGCATGTCACCATTATTGAGATTTATATGCTGATTCTTGATGTCTGTGTGTCTAAAACTCTTAAAAAAAATTTGCACTTTAAAAGTCAAGATTCAGAATGGCTGATCTGTAGCAAGAAAGTATTGTTGGTGAATTTAACCTATTAAAAGCAAATAAATACTTTTGGTTAGGAGTACAAATAGTAAATGATTTTGCTTTATGATGATGAAAACTATATCACCTGATTGTCATTGATTCTGGTTTCTTTGCAACAAATTATGTGTTTTGGTTAACACTGTTATAAAAACCAAAAAAAAAGCCTCACCCAGTCAAACTGCCCAACTAAAGGAAACACTGACCACCAAAATGGTGACCAAACATTTTCAATAAAACATCAACATCTAAACCTCTGTTAATTCTCAAAAAGAACTTCTACTGAGATCTTGAGAGATTTATTGTCTTCTTTTATCTTCAGTTGATTTCAGGCTGTGTGGCTTTAAGTCAGTTGTAGTTGTGTTTCATTTTCTGAGAGTGCAAGCATGACGTTGAACCAACTTCACATAGTAACATTGATTCCATGCCATTACCATTGATTTTTTGTTGAAATTTCAACATGTTTTCAACATTAATTGCGGGTGCAAAAGTGATGTTGATTCAAAGTGGTTAACGTTGACAAATTAACATTGATTTAACATTGTTTCGATCATTGGTTGCTATCTGGGAATCTTCATCTATTATATACAGTACTTTGGATTTTATTATGAACTATTGAATAAGATAGATCTTATTTTTGTTTAAACCTATTTGCTATTACAATTTTCATATTTACTTAATTCATCTCATTTTAGACCTACATGCAATTTTCATTTTTCTGATTAGCTAATAAGTATGGTTATACCACACTCATTACCGGCTATTGTTTTTACCTACTCACATCAAATTCAAAATATATTTTTATGGACATATGGATATTATTTGGCACCGTGATGAACATCGCAATGGTGGGTTTGTCTACAGTACCGTCATGTTCTTCGCGGAGTTAATTCATCATACTGTACCTTAAACATTTTTATTTATTGTTATAAGGAGTATTAAAATAGGCATTAACATTGTAGTATTGGAGTGACCACCAGACTCTCTCTCTCACACACAATCCATCCCTTTATATAGACTACCTAAAATGGTGCCTTTGGAAGGGCACTGAAGTGTTTAATCATTATCATTATTAATCATATTAATTATTATCAATGATGATCTGAGCCACATGTGGTGTGTGAATGGGCGGACCGCTCCTGTTTGCCAGATCTGAGCCATAAGCAGGCCACAGCAATGCCACAGCCAAGAGCAAAAAAAACTGGACCTTATCTGAGCAGTAAAATCTTTATATATTATTTATAAACTCATCTCAGCATTAACAAGCCTGTTAACAAGCAGAATCACTGAAGGAAAGAGAACAGAAAAAAAAAGAGTCAAACAGAAACACAAGAACAAGAACTGACTTCAGCCACAGCCTTAAATGAAATCAACTGAAGATAAAAGAAGACATTAAATCTCTTCAGATCTCAGCAAAGGAGGATTAAACAACTCCACAAACAGCATTACAGCTTCACATATTACTAACCAGATTGACTTTATTCCTATCATTCATTAACAGAAGTTTAATGCTAATGTTTGTTTCATTTGAAGTCACCATAATGGTGATTGGTGTTTCCATTAGTTGGGCTCTTAACTCTTATAATATGCTTTTTTTCTCTTTGTCAAACAAAATCAGATGATGATTTAATGATCATTGTAGTGATGGGAAAAATAAAGCTTTGAACCAGGTTGCTTCGCAAAATGATTCATTGTTTCAAAGTGTTCAAAACACCACACGCTAGTGACCCCTGCTGGTCAAAACAGTGTAAATGCAACAAAAACTCATGCCAAACATGCATAAAAACAGCTTTTACAAATCCATTGAAAACATTTTACTGAAAGTATAATCTATCAAATGCAAATAACTAATCATAAATATTAAGTGTCTGTATAATATGTATTTAGGTTTAGAAGCTTCATGAACCAGTGCTTTATCCATCACTAGATCATTGTGAAATAGCCCGAATCACTGATGTGATTTGAAAATAAAAGTGTTTTCCTATTAATACCTTTAAATTATGAACCCTGTTTTACTGCAACATGAGATCACACTGTATTAAAAATCAGGTAGAAGACTGAAAACAAAAACCATGAGTGGAGAAGTGGAGAGGTGAATTAAAATGACTTAATTTCGACTTATTTCTTCTGAAAACAATACAATAATTTTTACTTGTCTAGAAAATGCTTCTTGACTTAAGAATTTTTAGATATTTGGACTGGAAACAAGACAAAAAAATCTAAGTAACAAAGGCATTTTTTTTTGCAGTGTGTTTCTTGTTTCTGTCCCAAACAGAAACAAAATTATTTTTCTTACCCCATTTTTCTTGTCATTTTACTTAGCTAGTAAAAGCATCTAATGGTCTAATCTTACACAGTGGTTTTTTTTTTTTTTTTTTTTTTTTTTGATCATGGATGTAATGCAGTTAATTTCAACTATTAATTCAACTTAATAATAGTCTGTTATACAGTGTATAGCGGCATGAAGCATGTCACCATTGTTGAGATTTATATTTCTATGTAAGAGGGTCTGGTTGAAAAAACACTTGCACAGCCTTGCAGCGTTCAACCTGAAGCTTTTACCTGCACACCCACTGAAGCTAAGCAGGGTTGAGCCCAGTCTATATCTGGATGAGAGATCTCCTGGTAGACTGGGTAGCTGTGGGAAGTGGTGTTAGAAAGGCCAGTGAGTCTGATCAACCTGTGGCCTGAGTGGGTCCTAACGCCCCAGTACAGTCGCAATAAGCTGTACTGCATAAAGGGTGTCACCCTGGTGTAAAATAGTCCACACAACACCTCACATACTGGCCAATGCCCCAGTACAGTCGCCATAAACTGTACTGAATAAAGGGTTAAAATAAACCCCAGAAAATAAGGGGTGTAACCCTGGGGCAAAAATAATCCCTACATTACATCACATACCATGCAGGTAGTTAGTTAGTTTCACATCACAAATGAAATAATACTTTATTTCGTTCTTACAACTTACATGGAAGCACTTTTTTTCAATGCTATTTTTAATGTTTTTGAAAGAAGTCTCATATGCTCATTAAGCCTGCATTTATTTGATCAAAAATACAGAAAAACAGTAATATTGTGAAATATTATTACAACTAAAAATAATCCTTTTCTATTTTAATATACTTTAAAATATTATTTATTTCTGTGATACAAAGTTGAATTTTAATCAGCCATTACTCCAAACTTCAGTGTCACACGATCCTTCAGAAATCATTCTAATATGCTGATTTATTATCAGTGTTGGAAACAGTTGTAATCAATTTAACACGTCCTTACTGAATAAAATGATTAATTTTGCTTTCAAAAAAGAATGAAAAAAATGACTGACCCCAAACTTTTAAACTTTGTATATTGTTACTATTGTTGCTATTGTCTCTATTTTAGGAAGCTTATAAACTGTTACAAAATATTTCTAACCACAGAAAGATTTCAAAACACCATGTTTTAAATGTATCTTTGTAACCTGTGCAGTCTGAACTGCTCCAAGCGGTCACTGGCATGGGAGGCAGCCTCACTAACAAGAACACCAAAGACCGTAGTCTCTAGTGCAAGTTTACCTTTACCAGTTCCCACTAGTCGGTCTCAGTTACAAATCCACCAACTAACTCTACAGTTTGATGAATTTATTAGACAAAACGGCACATTGAGCATTATGATTGGTCAGATCGCCTGTCAATTCAACTCCCAGCAAAGGGTGAATTGTTGATAGCACTTCCACATGTTGGATTTTTTTTGTTAAATACATTACACTTGTGATGGGAGAAACAAAGCTTTTCAAAGCTTTGAAACAATTTAACCAATTGCTTTGCAAAATGATTCACTGCTTCGAAAACAGAAAAAAAAACAGAAAAAAAAACAACTGTCATTAAAATCTCGTCATTGAAATCTTGTAACCCAACAAAACCAACCGTCGCTGAGATCTCGTAACACAGCAAAACCAACCGTCATTGAGAGCTCATGATCAAATAAAAATTTCGTAACCGAATGAAACCGACCGTCATTGAGATCTCGTAACCGAATAACACGACCTCTACGAAATCTCGTAAAGGAACAAAACCGACCGTCATTAAAATTTCGTAACCCAGCAAAACAGACCGTCATTGAGATCTCATAATGGAAAAGAACCAACTGTCATTAAAATCTGGTAAAAGGACAAAAAATACTGTATTGCAATCTTGTAACCGACCGTTACCCGCAATACTGACAGTCATTGAGATCTTGTAACCGAATAAATCCAACTGATATTGAGATCTCGTGACCCAGCAAAACCGACCTTCATTGAATCTCGCAATAGAAAAAAAACAACTGTCATTAAAATCTCGTAAAAAGACAAAACATACTCTATTGAGATCTTGTAACCGACCGTTACCCGCAATACTGACAGTCGTTGAGATCTCGTGACCGAATAAAACTGACCGTCATTGAGATCTTGTAACCGAATAAAACCAACCGTCATTGAAATCTCATAATGGAAGAAAAAAACAACTGTCATTAAAATCTGGTAAAAGGACAAAACATAATGAATTGAGATCTCGTAACCAACCGTTACCCGCAATACTGACTGTCTTTGAGATCTCGTAACCGAATAAACAGACCGATATTGAGATCTCGTAACCCAGCAAAACCAACCGTCATTGAGATCTCATAACCAAATAAAACCAACCATCACTGAGATCTCGTAACCCAGCAAAACAGACCGTCACTGAGATCTCGTAACCCAGTAAAACCAACTGTCATTGAGATCTCGTAACTCAATAAAACCGACCGTCATTGAGATCTCATAACCAAATAGAACTGACCGTCATTGAAATTTCGTAATGGAAAAGAACCAACTGTCATTAAAATCTGGTAAAAGAACAAAAAAAACTGTATTGCGATCTCGTAACCGACCGTTACCCGCAATACTGACAGTCATTGAGATCTTGTAACCGAGCAAAACCGACCAATATTGAGATCTCGTAACCGAGCAAAACCAACCGTCACTGAGATCTCGTGACCAAATAAAACTGACCGTCAATGAGATCTTATAACCCAGTAAAACCGACCGTCATTAAGATCTTGTAACCAAATAAAACCGACCGTCATTGAAATCTCATAATAGAAAAAACCCCAACTGTCATTAAAATCTCATAAAAGGACAAAACATATTGTATAGAGATCTCGTAACCAACCGATACCCGCAATACTGATAGTCATTGAGACCTCATAACCCAACAAAACCAACTGTCACTGAGAACCTGTAACCGAACAAAACTGACCATCATTGAAATCTCATAACCCAGCAAAACCAACCGTCACTGAGATCTCGTAACATAGAAAAACCAACCGTCATTGAGATCTCATAACCAAATAAAACCGACCGTCATTGAGATCTTGTAACCAAATAAAACCGACCGTCATTGAGATCTTGAAACAAAATAAAACGTAATGTAAAAAAAACAACTGTCATTAAAATCTCGTAAAAGGACAAAACATACTGTATTGAGATCTCGTAACCGACCGTTACCCATAATACTGACAGTCATTGAGATCTCGTAACCAAATAAAACAGACCGATATTGAGATCTCGTGACCCAGCAAAACCAAACATCATTGAGATCTCATGACCAAATAAAACCAACCGTCATTGATATCTCGTAACCGAATAAAACCAACTGTCATTGAGCTCTTGTAACCCAATGAAACCAACTGTCATTGAGATCTCGTAACCCAATAAAACTGACCGTCATTGAGATCTTGTAACCCAGCAAAACAGACCATCACTGAGATCTTGTAACCCAGTAAAACCAACTGTCATTGAGATCTCGTAACCCAATAAAACTGACCGTCTTTGAGATCTTGTAACCGAATAAAACCGACCGTCATTGAAATCTCGTAATGGAAAAGAACCAACTGTCATTAAAATCTGGTAAAAGGACAAAAAATACTGTATTGCGATCTCGTAACCGACCGTTACCCGCAATGCTGACAGTCATTAAGATCTCGTAACACAGCAAAACCAACCGTCATTGAGATCTTGTGACCAAATAAAACAGACCATCAATGAGATCTCATAACCCAGTAAAACCAACCGTCATTGAGATTTTGTAACAGAATAAAACCGACGGTCGTTGAAATCTCGTAATAGAAAAAAACCCAACTGTCATTAAAATCTCGTAAAAGGACAGAACTTACTGTATTGAGATCTTGTAACCAACCGTTACCCGCAATGCCGACAGTCATTGAGACCTCATAACCCAACAAAACCAAGTGTCACTGAGATCCTGTAACCGAACAAAACTGACCATCATTGAAATCTCGTAACCCAGCAAAACCAACCGTCACTGAGATCTCATGACCAAATAATGAATAACACGACCCCTATGAAACCGCGTAAAGGAGCAAAACCAACCGTCATTAAAATCTCATAACTCAGCAAAACAGACCATCACTGAGATCTTGTAATTTAATAAAACCGACCATCATTGAGATCTCGTAATGGAAAAGAACTAACTGTCATTAAAATCTGGTAAAGAGATAAAAAATACTGTATTGCGATCTCATAACCGACCGTTACCCGCAATACTGACAGTCATTGAGATCTTGTAACCGAATAAAACCGACTGATATTGAGATCTCGTAACCCAGCAAAACCAACTGTCATTGAGATCTCTGACCAAATAAAACCGACCATCAATGAGATCTCGTAACCCAGTAAAACCGACCGTCATTGAGATCTTGTAACCAAATAAAACTGACCGTCATTGAAATCTCGTAATGTAAAAAAAACAACTGTCATTAAAATCTCGAAAAGGACAAAACATACTGTATTGAGATCTCGTAACCGACCGTTACCCATAATACTGACAGTCATTGAGATCATCGTAACCAAATAAAACAGACCGATATTGAGATCTCGTGACCCAGCAAAACCAACTGTCATTGAGATCTCATGACCAAATAAAACCGTCCATCATTGAGATCTTGTAACTGAATAAAACCGACCATTATTGAGATCTCATAACCCAGCAAAACCAACCGTCATTGAGATCTCATGACCAAATAAAACCGTCCATCATTGAGATCTTGTAACTGAATAAAACCGACCGTTATTGAGATCTCATAACCCAGCAAAACCAACCATCACTGAGACATCGTAACCGATTTAAACCGACCATCATTGAGCTCTCGTAACCCAAGAAAACCAACCGTCATTGAGATCTCATAACCAAATAAAACCGACTATCACTGAGATCTCATAACCCAGCAAAACAGACCGCCACTGAGATCTCGTAACCCAGTAAAACCAACTGTCATTGAGATCTCGTAACCCAATAAAACTGACCGTCATTGAAATCTCGTAATGGAAAAGAACCAACTGTCATTAAAATCTGGTAAAAGGACAAAAAATACTGTATTGCGATCTCGTAACCGACTGTTACCCGCAATACTGACAGTCATTGAGATCTTGTAACCGAATAAAACTGACCGATATTGAGATCTCATAACTGAGCAAAACCAACCATCATTGAGATTTTGTAACAGAATAAAACCGACCGTCATTGAAATCTCGTAATAGAAAAAAACCCAACTGGCATTAAAATCTTGTAAAAGGACAAAACATACTGTATAGAGATCTCATAACCAACCGTTACCCGCAATACTGACAGTCATTGAGACCTCATAACCCAACAAAAAAAGTGTCACTAAGATCCTGTAACCAAACAAAACTGACCATCATTGAAATCTCGTAACCCAGCAAAACCAACCATCACTGAGATCTCGTAACGTAGAAAAACCAACCGTCATTGAGATCTTGTAACCGAATAACACGACTTCTACGAAACCTCGTAAAGGAACAAAACCGTCCGTCATTAAAATCCCGTAACCCAGCAAAACCGACTGATATTGAGATCTCGTGACCAAATAAAACCGACTGTCAATGAGATCTCGTAACCCAGTAAAACCGACCATCATTGAGATCTTGTAACATAATAAAACCGACCATCATTGAAATCTCATAATAGAAAAAAAACAACTGTCATTAAAATCTCGTAAAAGGACAAAACATACTGTATAGAGATCTCGTAACCAACCGTTACCCGCAATACTGACAGTCACTGAGACCTCGTAACACAGCAAAACCAACCGTCATTGAGATCTCATGACCAAATAAAACCAACCGTCATTGAGATCTCATAACTGTGCAAAACCGACAGTCACTGAGATCTCGTAAATGAATGAAACTGTCTGTCATTGAGATTCCGTAACTGAGTAACATGATCTCTACGAAATCTTGTAATGGAACAAAACTGACCGTCATTGAAATCACGTAACCCAGCAAAACAGACCGTCACTGAGATGTCGTAAACCAATAAAACCGACCAATAAAAACATTAAGATCTTGTAACCAAATAAATCCGACTGTCATTGAGATCTTGTAATGGAAAAGAACCAACTGTCATTAAAATCTGGTAAAAGGACAAAACATACCGTATTGAGATCTCGTAACCAACTGTTACCCATAATACTGACAGTCATTGAGATCTCGTAACCGAATAAAACCGACCGTCATTGAGATCTTGTAACCAAATCTCACTTCCGTCAATGAAATCTCATAATAGAAAAAAACCAACTGTCATTAAAATCTCGTAAAAGGACAAAACATACTGTATTGAGATCTCAGAACCCAGCAAAACCGACATTCATTGAGATCTTGTAACCGAGTTAAACTGACCGTCATTGAGACCTCGTAACCCAACAAAACCAACCATCACTGAGATCTCACAACAAATAAAACTGACCATCACTGAGATCTCATATCCCAACAAAACCAACCATCACTGAGACATCGTAACCAAATTAAACTGACTGTCACTGAGATCTCATAACACAAAAAAAACAACAACCGTCATTGAGATCTCATGACCAAATGAAACCAACCGTCATTGAGATCTCATAACACAGCAAAACCAACAGTTATTGAAACCTTGTAACCGAATTAAACTGATTGTTGTTGAGACCTCGTAACCCAGCGAAAACAACCGTCATAGAGATCTTGTAACCGAATAAAACTGAGCAAAACCGATCATTATTGAGATGTGCTAAAAGAATACGTCTGAGATTTAAATAAAATTGCGATTGCTACCATTTGTACATTGCTATGCTTCAAAAGTGAAACAGTATGTAACTTTTAAAAAAACCTGACGTAACTTTTATGTTAACTGAGTTGGTTCCAAGAAGAACTTATTTAACTTGTTCCAAACCTTGTTACCTAATACATACTGAAAATGTCTGTAGAGAAAGACATGAAATTATTAGTTTTCTTCTGTGTCTTGTCATTTCCAACAGCTGTTTTTACAGGTAGGATTTCATAGGATTTGCCTTAAAAGCAGGTGAATTCAGGTGTTGTGTAATTTAATTTGTACACATATTTATTTTAAACATTTACAAAATGTTATTATTGGTTCAGCTTTGTGTAGGATCTCAATATACTGACTGTTTCTCAGATTCCTCTGTACAGTATGAATACAAATGAAAATGTCTTTGTGTGTTACCTTCTCTCACAGGTTCTCACTCCTTTCAGTTTCTCGTAACTTACATTAAAGTAGAGACACCATTTCCTACACTTAGTGTCCTATATATGTTGGATGACATTATAGTTGGATATTATGATTCAAAGACGAACAGCTACGTTCCAAGAGGAAATACTACAAATGAAGATGAGGAGGTTGATTTTATAAATGATAGTATAATTAAATATTTGCATCCTTTTATTTCAGGAAAACTAACAGGAACATTTTATAACAAAACAGAAGGTAAGTTTATTTGGAAAGAAAATACAACTGAAATAAAAAAAAAGTCAGATCTAAACTTTTAAAGCACTGATCTTGGGAGTCATGAAGTCAGCAAGACATGAAACAAGATGCTGGAGTCTGTTTTGACATCTGATATTCTTCTCGATCTGTGTGAAGTGTTGGACAATGACAAACCTGGGCAAATGACCACTAAGTATGCTTTTGACGGCTCCACTACAGAAGAACTGTTTTATTGATGACATATTAACATATCAAGGCATAGAAAAACCATCAACACTACTTATGGAGATATTCAAATGGCGCCATGTAAATATTTGTTACCCACGCTGCACAACGAATCTCAGGAGTTACCTTAAAAAGAGAGGAACTCAAGGGAAGAGGAGAGGTACTTTTCCACTGTTTTCTCTCCTGCCTTTATATGCACTGTCAGAAAAACAATTACATTTTATCTAGTATGTGTGATTTTTGAGTCAGAGATATAAGGAAAGGCATACAAAAAGATCATGACAAAATAGAGTCTGAAAATGAGCTTAAAAATTAAATCTCACTTGTTTCTTCTTCAATGAGTGAACATGTGTTTAACCTTCACAAGATGTTAATCAAGGTCAGGAGTTAAAACTAAATATTACATGTACAAATTTGATGTTGTAATTTTGTAGAAATGTTGTAGAAAGAGTGCTGCAGGAAATTATTTCTTAATTGTCATAATTTTAGCTATCCTGTAGAAAGCTAGTGTTAAATTGTATCATATGATATAAATGACTGTATTCCCATATTCATGATTCTTTTTTTTCCACAGTGAAACCGTGAGTCAGACTCATTCAGAAAGCAAACTCAGATTCTGGAGGGTTTCGTGTGAGTTGTTTGGCAACAGGATTTTACCCTCGACACATTAACCTGACCCTGTTCAGAGATGGACAGCCTGTATCTGATCATGTGTTCACTGGAGGAGATCTGCTGCCCAATGGTGACGGGACGTACCAGATGAGGAAGAGTCTGGAGATCAGTGCAGACAAACACAAATACACCTGCTCTGCCACACACCTCAGTCTGGACAACAAACTGGACGTCACTTTGGGTAATGAGGTGTAAAACAAAACACATTGAAAATACATTTTTAACCTGTTTGTGACTTTTTCAACATTTTTGATTTTTCAGAATTTTATCCTGGTGTACCATTTAAATCAATGATTCTCCCAGTGCTGCTTCTAGTGAGTATTTGGTTTTAAATTTTATTTATCTTATAAAATGCTCACTAATTCTGCTAACTAATTAAAATTTAAATGAAAATTATTTTGTTTTCAGCATCTGAAGACAGTTATGAAACAACATCAACACATAAAACACAACAGGAGGCCCGACAGATGAGTGAAACATCTCTGAACTAGTAAATGAATGATCTATCAGGAAGACTTCTAATATAAAAACAATGGGATTGTTTGGGCCAATGTACTTTATTGCAAATATTAATGTTAGTGAGTCTAAATATTTATATTCTTTAAAATCTTATGTTGTCTGACTTGTTTTTGATATGTATCTTTATATATGTCTTTGAAGATTTGTAATTGTACATGCTTTATATGTGATTATTATCATTATTCTGTATATATTAGTTTCAATAACATGCCCGTATGCCTAACAGTTGGTACAAGATACTGGCAACCATTTGCAGAGTGTTTCTTATATAACAGGGAGGGCAGTTGTGCTGCATATGGGGTCAAATATGACAATCATATAAAAGGCTTTAAAAGTTTTTATCAACAACAACAACAACGACAAACAAATTAAATAGAAAAAATATGCTAATACCCCAGCCAGTACAGCTATGTGGGGCCCAGATGGGTGTCACCTGGGCTGTCTAACTGGGGTCCAGCCGGTTTTGTTCACAGTTTCCATGTAGGCCCCACATGGGTTAGCCCAGATGAAATGAACACTGCTCAGTGTGCACACTACAGGCTGTTAAATGTAACACAGAAACATGCTGGAGTTAATGAGATAATTAGGTGATAACGAGAATCAGAATCACTGAAGGACACAAGAACAACAAGAACTATGACTTCAGCGACAGCCTTAGATGAAATCAACTGAAGATAAAAGACATTAAATATCTCAAGATCTGATTAAACATCTCCACAAACAGCATTACCAGCTTCACTTATTACTAACCAGATTGAATTTATTTCTGACATACATCTACAAAAGTTGTTATTGAGAATTAACAGAGGTTTAGATGTTGATGATTTGTTGAAAATAAGTTTGGTTTGATGTCACCATGATCGAGGTCAGTGCTTACTTCAGTTAGGCAGCTTGACTTGACCTTTTTTGGTGTTTTTTTTGGCTGTTCTAGCTGTTTGTTATGGCAAGAAAGGTGAAAAAAAATTCACTGTTGTAGTGACTGAGCTTTATATGTTGTTAACTTTGAGCAGGATCTTTTTTTTAGAATAACATTAAACACTTTAAAACACCTGCAAGATTTATTCACACACAGACATCAAGAATCAGCGTATGAATCTCAACAATGGTGACAGGCCTCATACAAAACTCATCCATGGCACCCAGAATGCATTGCGGCATGAAGCATGTCACCATTGTTGAGATTCATACGCTGATTCTTGATGTCTTTGTGTAAGTAAGTCTTGCAGGAGGTTTGAAGTGTTTAGTGAACAATGTGTTTTTCAAATTTTCTGATGAAAATGGTCTTATTGTTGTAATTCTAGAAGAGACCCACATTTTGCTCATAAAAAGCTCAATCATTAGATCAGTGAATTAAACCACTAAAGGATGATTATGTTCTAATCATCTAGCTGCTGACCACATTGTCTCTTGTTTTTCTGCCATAACAAACACCTACCAACCAGGGAAATGCTAGTCAAGAGTAAAACTGCCTAACTGAAGTAAGCACTGACCTCGATCATGGTGACATCAAACCAAACTTATTTTCAACAAATCATCAACATCTAAACCTCTGTTAATTCTCAATAACAACTTTTGTAGATGTATGTCAGAAATAAATTCAATCTGGTTAGTAATAAGTGAAGCTGGTAATGCTGTTTGTGGAGATGTTTAATCAGATCTTGAGATATTTAATGTCTTTTATCTTCAGTTGATTTCATCTAAGGCTGTGGCTGAAGTCATAGTTCTTGTTGTTCCTCTGTCCTTCAGTGATTCTGATTCTCGTTATCACCTAATTATCTCATTAACTCCAGCATGTTTCTGTGTTACATTTAACAGCCTGTAGTGTGCACACTGAGCAGTGTTCATTTCATCTGGGCTAACCCATGTGGGGCCTACATGGAAACTGTGGACAAAACCGGCTGGGCCCCAGTTAGACAGCCCAGGTGACACCCATCTGGGCCCCACATAGCTGTACTGGCTGGGACGGTTTGAGGAATGGTGTTAAATGTTCAGTACCCATGAAAAACTGTTCCAATCCCAGATAGCATAATTTGTCTGGCCCACCTTAGGGCCTCATCCTTGCTTCAGTTCTGGCTGGGTCCCTGGCCCAAAACTAGCCCACACACTGAAAATGGACACAAAAAGTATCCTCCGGCCCAGATGTGGCCCACACCCTGTAAAATGACTCTTATTTATTAATATTGCCCAGTTCTGGGTGGCACACTGAAAACTTATATTGTTTAATGTGGCCCAGGTCTGGCCCAGCCACTGTAAGACAGATCTGGCTGAGAGATGTCATGGTCCTCGGGCCAGATGTGGCCCAGAAACCATTTTAAAAGATGAAGGGTTTTTATTATAAAATTAACAAATACACTTTGATATAAACATGTGTTAACAATGAGCAAATACACTACAATATACATTAAAACCTGGCTCATTTAGGGGGGGGCCAGTCCTCTGGCCAAATGAACAAACACGGTATGGTTATGATTCCAGGCTACATCACAAGTAAGATTGTGGATTGATATCATTCAGAGTATTTCATTCAGCTCCTTCTGCTTGAAGATTGGGATATATCATGCTAACATTTGGTGGGAGGGGAATTGAAGCTGGCCATTGGGTCTGTGCAAAGGACTTGTCTGGTTCTCGTGGTCTTTGCTGAGGATCTGTGGTGATGACTGTTGTGTCGACGAGGTCTTCACAGGCAGTTTGTCTCTAGGGCTCGTCTAGTTGTCATAGTCTCCGCTGATATTCAGGGCTGCATTGTGGTCATCTTAAACTTATTATTACAATAATAATTAATGTATGTGTAAATCAATGAGTTTTGCATACATGTTACCTCTTTTCTTTGCTGCTGGCTCTAGTGCTTTGTATACCTTAAAGGGTTAGTTCACCCAAAAATGAAATTTCTGTCATTAATTACTCACCCTCATGTCGTTCCACACACGTAAGACCGTTGCTCATCTTCGGAACACAAATTAAGATGTTTTTCAACAAAATCTGTTGGTTCAAGTGAAGCCTGCATTGATAGCAAGGTACTTAACACTTGCAGATGCCTGGAAACTTGTTAAAGATGTGTTTAAAACAGTTCATGAAGTGATGAGAATATTTTTGTGTGCCAAAATAACAAAAAAATGGTTTTGTTCAACAATATTTAGTGATGGGTGATTTTAAAACACTGCTTCATGAAGCTTTGCGAATCTTTTGTTTCGAACCAATGGAGCGTGAAAGTCACGTGATTTCAGTAAACAAGGCTTAGTCACGTCATAAGTAAAATTTCAATGGTTCACCCCTGGGGGGGCGTGATTTTAGCATGCTGATTGTAACTGAAAATTACTTTTCTTATCACTGATTCTAACAGGTTCTCCCTTGCAGTTCCTTGTAACTTACATTGAAATACCTAATACATTTAATGATTCTCAAAAAAGCAGCTGACTTCAGAAATAAATATTACATTTATGTATTATTATGAAAGACCACCATCAGAAGACACCTTTTGACATTCACTTTTATTATTAAAAAGTCATTTTAATGTCCACAAAACACTACAATCCAACTTCTCATTTGTATAAATAGAGAAAACGGTTTTAATGCAGCTGGTGTACAATGTAAGATGATTTAAACAAAATAAATATTAATACAATTTATTCTAAAGTAATAAAAAGCATTATAAATAATCTCTGTAAAGAAATAATAGAACAGTAAGTATGAACATTTTTATCCATTTAAATACCAAACAATATATTTAGACTGTAGTGCTCGGCGTCTTTGCTGTAGTTGTTGTTCTGGTTCTCTTGTTCACTTCAGCAATATGGTCTTTCACCCATGGCGTTGTTGGATGTACACAGATTTCCCTTCCAATAACAGTCCGAAACCTGAGGCCAAAACACATCAAAACAACACTTAAGTAAAAGATTTGATCAGATTGAATCATTCAGTTTGGCTCTGGAAATAATGAGAGGACACTTACACAATAGCTTGTGTGGGACAGCTGCTGCTGGTTCTGTAATAAGACACCACTCGTTTCAGAGGAATTTTGCTATCCGAGAACTCGAAACAGCATGTTGGTAGTGCTTCAAGTGCTATAGGACCTGAAAGAATACAATGTGTATTATTACATATGCCACTGAAGAACATTTTTTAAAAGGTTTCACCTTTAAACTTAATAAGCATAAAGTAAATGCATTTACAGAATTGCATTATAATAGCACAAATAACTTTTATTAGTAAATAATGTCAGATCGCTACCCACCACTTGAAGTCAGCTGAATAGAGCAGAAGAGCAGCAGGAGCAGCAGAGACATCAGATTCCTCATTCTTCAGCAGTATCTGCTCACACGCTTCAGCCCTTAGTGATCTATGAGTCTGGTTTGTGTGTACTGAAGTGTGTACTGAACTGAATTGTCTATGTCTCATTATATATTGACGGAGAGAGACGTTCATTGACTAGACATTCACAGAACTCTGTTTCAAAGAAGTGACATTGAATGAGGATCCTTTTTTTTTTTTTTGTCTGTTCCTTGTCTTTCGTCATATTTATTTTTTTCTTATATTTGGCTCTGGGAAAATAATGTTGTTCTTGTAAAGGCAACCTTGTCAGGCATAAAATAATGGGTTTTACATACAGAATATATTGTTTACTAAAGAATTTCTGCAAATAATTTTGTAATGGATAAAATTTGAGATGTCTATATATAAATATATATATACTTTTGTGCAATGGAAATGTTCCATGGATTATTAAAGGTTATTCATGGAAACACAAACGGCATCTATTTTTAAACGTGTGGTCAACTGACATTGTTTTTCAATGGCCGATGCTGACATGATATCCAGAGAGCAGGTCAAAATAATGCTGATTTAATATATACTTAAATTTAATAACAATTCAAATAATGGTTAAATGCAAATTAATTAAACGTCATACACAGAATGAAAAGGAATAATTCACCAAAAATAAAAATTCTGCCATCATTTACTCACTTATGCAATTCCAAACCTGTATGACTTTGGAACACAAAAGATGATATTCTGAATAATGTTCACGTCTTATTTCACATCTTACAAGTTACGAAGAAAGTGTAAACTGGCGTCGCGTCAGTTACACTTTTTCCATAAGTTGAATAGGGAAGGCGTAGGACGTAGCGTAAGCTTTTTGAACTGCAAGAGTTTTACACTTTCTTTGTAACTTGAATACGGAAGGCGGTCTGGTGGAAGCTAGATATTTTACTTCATAACTTGTTAAATATGGATTTTTTTTTACACAAATGCATCATTTCGCTTCAGAAGGCCTTTATTAACCCCCCGGAGCCGTGCGAAATACGTTTATGATGGATGGATGTGGATGGAGACACTTTCTTCAGCTTATACTCGTTTGGTAACGCTTACTGCCATTATAAAGCTCGGATGTGTCAGGATATTTATTAATATTTCTCCGATTGTGTTCATCAGAAAGAAGAAAGTCACCTAGGATGGATTGAGGGTGAGTAAAGCTTGGGGTTATTTTCATTTGAAAGTGAACTAATCCTGTAAGGTACCATCTTAACATAATGGCTTTGTTTATGCATCTAAGTCCATATAAAAAAGCAGCATAAAGCATCATAAAACCTGTGTGCATATTTCAAAACATCTGAAGAAATGGTTGCTTTGTGTGAGGAACAGAACGAAAGTCATTATTCATTAGAAATCTTGCCTTACTTTATTATAGTCATGGTCACCATTGTCTTACATTTTAAGAAAAGGGCATCTTAAACATTCTGCAATTAATTTTACTTTTGTGTTCCACTCATTCAGGTTTTGAAAGACATTTCGGTGAGTTAATAATCACACAATTTTGGTTTTTAGTTGAACTATCATTTTATTTAACCCAATAGTCAAATATTCAGAGAAAATATTTCAGAGTGGCATGCAGAGAGCTACTTTTTCTCATTATATAGTCTACTGAGTATATGAGAGATATTCCTCCAATAGATATTCAAGTAAATGCACTTCTGAGGATCAACATATCATGGTTTGAGCTGTTTCCATTCCTCATCCTCTTTCTACTTCTGTTTTTTCAGTGTTATAAGAAAGGGCCCAATTCATGCTTTCTTCAAGTGGCCTTACTCAACATTAATTATTTGAATATTTCACAGGGACAAATATTCTGAGAAAGAGGGGATGTCTACCAGACATTCATGTGTATTCAAAATGGTGTTTTTGCATCATTCATGTTTTAGACTTGACTTGACTTTCCCCTACTACTTAATCTCTTTACTACGGAGCCCCTAAAGGGACATGGTAAAGGAAAACAATATGAGATGGGAGGAAAAATTGTGTCAATGCTTTTGCATTTAGCAAGCAAATGTAAAGTTTCTCGTGGGAAAAGCAAAATTTTGGAAAACCAAAACTAACTAGACCACTTTTCCTCAGCTGTGAAAATAATTTCTATGAAAAAACAAAATATGTGTTTGACCCTGACTGGTTTTACATGTGCACTACTGAGAAGAAAGAAGGAAGCAGATTTCCTGTGACTACATGGTGTTGCGTCGTGTTATGTGGTTTTAAAATCACCTCCTCAGCATTTTCTTACATTCATGTATTTCACTGCTTTGTATTGTGTCACAATTGCAGTATTGTATTGCGTATTCTTTATTATCTTAGACTGCAACAGACTGAACATTTTGCTCAAGATCGGCCTTGCTAGCCTCAAATTAAGGGTGAATTTTAAGCACTGAGCATTAAACATCAAATGACAAAGTTTAGGAGGAGCACGTACAAATGATCTATCCAATCAACTCGTCATCAGCAATAACCACATCTATCCTATCAGCATGAGATATATATATGGGTCAATGACATGACGGGTCATTTTTTTGTCCAAACAAAGATATGACATCCAAAGTATGATATGATATCCAACTAGATCTCTTTTATTGAATCCAAAAGGTTTTAATTATATTTTGCTACATATTAAGGTGTTTTAAAGATTTTGAAGGATCATTCAGTTTAACCGTCCATTTCATTTGTGATTAAAATATCTTAAAATGTAATAAATGTATATATTTTTTATTCTGGCATGATTTTATATCATCATATATCAACATAGTGCAAAATGGTTTTAAAATTATGTGTAGAAGTCATTGCTTTGTTATGAGAAAAAATGTCCGGAAAATGAATTTCATTGATGTCATTTGGAGTAACCAATATAAAGGGACCATTTTGGATCGAGTCATGCGGTCAGTATCATGTGACAGGATGTGACATCATTCAGACACCTGCAAATGACCAAATGGTCGTGAAGCAAAGTAACTAACTCTCTTTTAACTATTTGAAAAATTAATGTTTTCACTTGCTCATACGCATGTCCCGAAACATCAGGTCATTCGGTACAACCGCTATAAAACATGGAAAATGTTGTAATATTTTAAAACCTTGTACTAAATATAAAAGTGTTTGATTGTCATTTTGCTAGATATCAGCCTGTTAGCATTGGAGTGACATCAACTCCCTCTCTTCAATTGATTGGCTAGGGGAGGAGCTGTCAATCTAGAACTAGTGGACCAATGGTGACGCTTAAGCCCGGCCTAATTTACATGAAACTCAAACTGCAACATTTAGAAAAAGCAAGAGCATAACAGAAAGAAGAGCAAAGAGAAAAACAGCACAAGCATACAAAAGAGTAAAATATGAGCAGAAAATATAAGAGCACAAAGTACAGAGTAATAAAAGCAAGTTTTAATAACACATAAACACAAGTTTAAGATTTGTGCAATATAATTTTTAATGTGTTTAAAGTTTTGTTTCATGCTTGTTATTTTTCAAATGCGCTTTTAATTTATTTCGATTCACGCTTTTTATATTTTGATCCGTGACCACGTTGTTTGCTATTCTGATCATTTTGCATTATATTTTTTAGTTTGTGCAATATATTTTTACATGTGTTTTTAAATTGTTGATTCACACTTATTATTTTTGGATCCGTGACCGCAATACTTTAGGCGGGAATTTAATCCCATAGTGTTGAGAAATGTGCAGATTTACAGTACTTGACACCTACTAGCGCAGACAGGATTGTCATTACCGTGGATGGAGTCAGATGTATCTTTTAGTGTACCAGTTCAAAGAAAACCAGCAGTTTGTCTGCAAAACTAAATCTAAAATATGTAATCAAATTCGCATTTGTGCAAAGATCGTTGGCTTACTGCTGGAACAGTCTTTTCAGACAGATCACAACAAAAATATGATCAGACTGGCTCGTAGACTGGTTGATCTCTCACATGCGTTATAATATCAACTTCTAACATCAAATAGAAATATTTTACAGCCCTCAGTTTAATTAGACTGAAAAACTCCTTGCATCAGTCTGTTTTAACCAGGAACAGTGGTGTGATAAATGAGAGTTTATTTTTTTGGAGTATGTTGTGTATGAACACTATGACTTATGTTGTAAATGTTGTAAATTAAATAAAAATGTAAATTGTGTTGGTAATACATGATGAAGCTGACCTTATCGACGCTAAGTGAATTTTTGTGAAAACTAACAATAAAGTTGTATTGTATCAAATATTTATAATATTTATTAGATTTTTTTTATATTTATTTACTAGATTTTTTGTAGTACTATTATTATTAATAGTAGTAATATTACTTTACTACAGACTTTTAAACAAAAATAAGTTTAAATTGGATAAAAAGATTGCTTTACACATCACATTATAATCATTTATATTTTATTAAAAAGCTCAAATCATATAACATATTTCACAGAAACATCACATTTTATAGATAGAAATAGAAAAAATAGAAATAGTGGTCAGATATACAATATGAAATGCAGAGTTCAAATAGAAACAGTTTCTTTTAGACTGTGGGGCTCTGAGTCTTTGCTGTAGCAGATGTTGTTCTCTGGTCCACTTTAGCAACATGTCCGCTCGCCCAGGTGGTCTCTGGATCTACACAGATCTCTTTCCCTGAAATCATATGAAACCTGAGGGGAAAAGGACAAAAACAAGATTTAGATCAAAGTGTTTCTTTAATGGAGTGTCTCATTCAGATCAACTGGAGTTTGAAAATGAAATAATGTCTAAGATGACACTCACACAATGGCTTGTCTGGGACAGTCGCTTCTGGTCCAGGAATAAGACTTCACCAGTCTCACAGGAATCTTCACTTTACTGAACTCTATACAGCACTTTTCAGCCACATTAACTGCCCTGGGAGCTGAAATATGAAGACAAAAAGGACTATCACAAATCTATACCATGCTCATGCAAAAAATAAGACAAAAGTTTTCAAGTCGCTCTGAAAACAATTTGCATCTGAAAACAATTCATTTTATGTTAATTAAAATCAAAGAGTCCTCACCGCTTGAAGTCATCTGCAGAGAGCAGAAGAGCACCAGGACCAGCAGAAACATCAGGCTTCTCATTCTTCAAGATGTTTCTTCACAATGACAGAAAGAATCTGTAGAGCTTGAAGATCTCAGATCTGATGTGTCCAGAATAACGTCTGAGCTCCTTCTTATATACATAGTTGGAGAGGAATTCCTCATAAAGACATTCATGTAAATCCATTTCTGAGTATCAATATTGTAGAATGTGAGTTGTTTTTAGCTCTTTCTTTTCCTCATCCTTTTTCTGCTTTGTCGCTCATGTATGAAAGTGTAAGGTACTTTTCTTTTAGATTCACTGAAACGTGCTTCAGAAAATCAACAAACGGCTTCCTCTTTTCAGTTCACTTTGCAACATGACAACAAAAGGCACTGGGATATATTTACTTGCTATTTAAAGGGTTAGTTCATCCAAAAATGAAAATTCTGTCATTAATTACTCACCCTCGTGCCGTTTTACACCCGTAAGACCTTCGTTAATCTTCGGAACACATTTTGAGATGTTTTTGTTGAAATCCGATGGCTCAGTGAGGCCTACATAGGGAGCAATGACATTTTCTCTCTTCAAGATCCATTAACGTACTAAAAACATATTTAAATCAGTTCATGTGAGTACAGTGGTTCAATATTAATATTATAAAGCGACGAGAATATTTTTGGTGTGCCAGAAAAACCAAAATAACGACTTATATAGTGATGGCCGATTTCAAAACACTGCTTCAGGAAGATTCGGAGCGTTATGAATCAGCATGTCGAATCATGATTCGGATCGCGTGTCAAACCGCCAAACTGCTGAAATCACGTGACTTTGGCGCTCCGAACTGCGGATTCGACAATCTGATTCATTATGCTCCGAAGCTTTATGAAGCAGTGTTTTGAAATCGGCCATCACTATATAAGTCATTATTTTGTTTTTTTTGGCGCACCAAAAATATTCTCGTCGCTTTATAATATTAATATTGAACCACTGTATTCACATGAACTGATTTAAATATGTTTTTAGTACCTTTATGGATCTTGAGAGAGGAAATGTCATTGCTCCCTATGTAGGCCTCACTGAGCCATCGGATTTCAACAAAAATATCTCAAAAATATCTCAATTTGCGTTACGGGTGTGGAACGGCATGAGCGTGAGTAATAAATGACAGAATTTTCATTTTTGGATGAACTAACCCTTTAAAGTCTCAAACCAGCCTTTGCTCTCTGTGAACGATGGCCAAATGTGCCAAGCTGCTGTTTGGGACATCCCCACAATTGCTTATATGTCTTCAGATGTCGGATACAGGACAAAGATCTCTCAAATATAGAGAGGAGATCAACTTCATCTTTGCAGCCGACACTGACTCAGAAAGCACTATAGTTTAAACATGTTATAAATAGTTTAAAATGTGTTCTTTTCCCCCAACACATTGATAATTATTACTTTTGCCGGTACTTTGCAGCAAGATTTATGCGTGAGCTTGAGCGCGGAATGTGCTATATCACACCTATAGCTATATAGTTATTAAAGGATGGTTTAGTGGGCTATTATTATATTAATTAATTTAATATAAATGTGCAACTAAATGATTAATGGCCTAAATGAACGACTACTAGAAAAATCTTTAGTCAGGGCAACTCTTGGAACAAGGAACAGTTCCACTTTAAAATAAAATGCTATGACATTACATTTGCATAAATATGCAAATGTAATGACAAGAAAAGGGCAGGTTTTTTTTGTGGGCGGAGCCTACCTGGTTGCAGAAAATGACAGTTCTGCAGTAGCAGTCTATGGAAGTCACAGAATAAAAGAATGAAAAGGTTAATTTCGAGTTTATATCTCACAATTCTGACTTTTTTCCCCCTCACAAATCCGAGTTTATATCTCACATTTCTTAGAAGGAAAAACAGAATTGTGAGATATAGGCTACTCATCATTCTGTCTATTTTTCTCAGAATTGCAAGTTTATATCCTGCAATTCTGACTTTCCCCCCGTCAGAATTGTGATATAAACTCACACTTGCGAATTATAAAGTCCGAACTGAGAGATATAAACACGCAAATGCAAGAAAAAAAGTCAGAATTGTGAAATAAAAAATGTCATAGGCTGTTTAAAAGTTATTTATGTAAAATGTTATAGGTTTAAATACTATTTCATGCTGTAACTGCTATGTATGTATGTCCCCTATGAGCTGCATATGTGAATATTATGTAGATTTACTGTTTACATCAAATTCATGCTTTAATAGAAGATTAATCATTACAGGTTTCATCAGTCCATTCTGTGACTTGCAACATAAACGTCTCCGTTTAGCTCCGTCTATCTATCTATATCCACCAGATACATAGACTTAAATTTAAATGAAAAGTTTATTTTCAACATGTGTGCAACAGAGGATAAAAACAATACTCCATGATGATAAAAATTATAATTTATATTTTATTAAAACAACTGAATCCAATCACATAAATTATTTTCTAAATAAAATAGTTTTATATACACATCAGCACAATATACAATATGAAATGCAGAGTTCAAATAGAAACAGTGTAGCTTGTTTTAGACTGTGGGGCTCTGAGTCTTTGCAGTAGAAACAGTTGTTGTTGTTGTTGTTTTAGATGTTGTTCTCTTGTCCACTATAGCAACATGTCCGCTCGCCCAGGTGGTCTCTGGATCTACACAGATCTCTCTCCCTGAAATCATCTGAAACCTGAGGGGAAAAGGACAAAAACAAGATTTAGATCAAAGTGTTTCTTTAATGGAGTTTGAAAATAAAAAATAATGTTAAAGATGACACTCACACAATGGCTCGTCTGGGACAGTCGCTCGTGGTCCAGGAGTAAGACTTCACCAGTTTCACAGGAATCTTCACATTTTTTGACCCAAAACAGCACTTTGAATTTGCTGCATCAAGTGCACTGGGAGCTGAAATATGAAGACAAAAGGCCTAAGTCTATACCATGCCAATGCAAAAAAATAAGACAAATGTTTTCAAGTTGCTATATCTATATTTTTAAACCACCTTCTGCAACAAATGAAAGTAAACCTTCCACAAAAAATCTGAAAAAAAAAAAAAAAAAAAAAAAATTATCTTAATTAAAATCAAAGAGTCCTCACCGCTTGAAGTCATCTGCAGAGAGCAGAAGAGCACCAGGACCAGCAGAAACATCAGGCTTCTCATTCTTCAAGATGTTTCTTCACAAAGACAGAAAGAATCTGTAGAGCTTGAAGATCTCAGATCTGATGTGTCCAGAATAATGTCTGAGCTCCTTCTTATATACATAGTTGGAGAGGAATTCCTCATAAAGACATTCATGTAAATCCATTTCTGAGTATCAATATTGTAGTATATAAGTTGTTTTTAACTCTTCCTTTTCCTAGTCCTTTTTCTGCTTTGTCACTCATGTATGCAAGTGAAAGGTACTTTTCTTTCAGATTCACTGAAATGTGCTTCAGAAAATCAACACACGGCTTCCTCTTTTCAGTTCTGCCGTGCTCAGCATTAAAGTGGTCATGACATGAGAAATCAAACTTGCCTTGATCTTTTGACATATTAAGGTCTTTGTACCATTAAAACATCCTGCAAGTTTCATAGTTTAAACCATCCTCCTCATTATAAACAAAGCATCTAAGATGACACACTCAATGGCTCGTCTGGGACAGTCGCTTCTGCTCCAGGAATAAGACTTCACCTGTTTCACAGGAATCTTCACTTTACTGAACTCTATACAGCACTTTGAATTTGCTGCATCAAGTGCACTGGGAGCTGAAATATGAAGACAAAAAGGTCTATCACAAGTCTATACCATTCCAATGCAAAAAAAAAAAAAAATAAGATAAAAGTTCTTAGTTAGTTTCTAAGTTGCTCTATCTATATTTTTAAATCACCTTCTGCAACAAATGAAACTGAAAAATCTGAAAACAATTCATTTTATCTTATTTAAAACCAAAGAGTCCTCACCGCTTGACGTCATCTGCACATAGCAGGAGAGGAATTCCTCATAAAGACATTCATGTAAATCCATTCATGTGGTATGCGAGTTGACCTTTTCCTCGTCCTTTTTCTGCTTTGTCGCTCGTGTATGAAAGTGTAAGGTACTTTTCTTCCAGATTCACTGAAACGTGCTTCAGAAAATCAACACACGGCTTCCTCTTTTCAGTTCTGCCGTGCATAAAACATCCTGCAAGTTTTATAGCTTAAACCATCGTCCTCATTATAAACAAAGCATTTATTTAATCAAGCTCTAAAAGCAGCTCATTTTGATATTGCGGGATCTGTGATGTCACATTGCCAAATACATTTGCAGAGCAAGACACTGATGAATAGCTATACATCATCACACCACTGGCGTTCGGTCACGTAACGGCTGACATTCGCCTACACTGATGTGAGGGTCACGTCAAAATCAAATACAAGATTATAATCACTGTGGCTCTCTACACTGGATACAGTATGGAGAGTTCGCAAACAAAATTTTGTATTAGATCTGACAGCAGCTGTATCAAATGATTTCATAATGCTTTGTCTGTAAATGATGTTTTTTCTGCAAATATGTGTTTTATGCAAAAAAAAAAAAAAAAACTTTAATAGCATTAACAGATCATATTAAAACAATAAAACAATCCATGTCATTACAGCTTTAACAGTACTAAATCAGAAGATTTTATGATCAAATTTGAATTTTTCTATCATTAAATATGACCGCTTTCATCCAAAGTAAACCCAAAGACCCTGATTAACTGGTTCAGGAGTGTTTGATTAAAGCTACTAAATCCACTATTGTTAAACTCACTTAGCACTAAACTATTGTTTAGTTAACTTTAATAGAGAAGCAACAGTTAAACTGCTTCACAGAACTAAAATATGGCTGAGTAATGACAAGAAAAGGGAGGCTTTTTTTGTGTATTCACAGTAAGAATAAAAAGGTGTGCTTTACTTGGGAGTTAAAAAGTCACTTTAAAATGTTATATTTATTCAGACAATACACATTTATCTTTTCCAACTAAAAGAAGAGAGGAGAGTCTCTGGAAATTTCTGAAGATCCATCCAGAGATCCACAGGATGCTTCCTCTATGGTACGCAATATGATATCAATGAGGAAAAAATTATTTGTGTTGTTTTTCCTGCTTAAAATTGGGCACTTTAACAATATCAATAAACATTTTCATAAATTTTTCATTTATTTATTTTTTATAAGTTTGTTGCCTCGAGGCAACATTGTACCACAATGGAAAAATTTAAACTTTTGGCATTTTCATGTAGAAAAAAAGGAATATATTTATTGAAACCATCAATTTCTTTAACTAGACACTTAAAAAAACAAATTTATCAAGTTTTTAATGTATTAAAAGTTTCATATTTAATAAAAAGTAACATTTTATATCCAGCTGTTGCCCTCAGGCAACATTGTACCATAGTGGAACACAAGTATTACCAAACCATCATATTACTGTGTTATTATATCAAGTTATCATATCCATCTTCATCCTCATCTCCATCTTCTCTCTCACCCTCACTCTATCCCTGACGGATTGTCACTATGATTTCATCTTCCTCATCACAGTATGACCCCTCATCCTCACCCTCATCAACTGCCAGTGCTACATATACCTTTTTGAAGTGCTATAGAAAATGTGCAGATCATAATATATGCAGTTATAGTATGTGAATTATTATTCTTATAAATGCATTACAAAATCATATGAAAATGCAAATATATTTAGATAATTATAACTCTTTTCCTTACAAATATAATGGCCTTGTGTGATTCCATTATGGTACAATGTTGCTTTAAGGCAACACACAGTTTTTTGTTATTTTCTCTAAAACATTTGATGATATATAATGTAAAGTTCTTGAAAATACTTCTTTACTTGCCAGTGAAGGTGACTCGTATTTTTTGTGGGTGATTAAATGGATACAAACAAGTGAAAAAAGCATTTTTCATTGGAGAAAATATGGAGCCATGTGACATGTGCTGAAACAGGACACAAAATGGACCCCTGTTGGTCATGTTTTGGTCTTTTTTGCACTTTTATTGATTAGTATTTGAGTTATTCTGTCCTGAGATATGTTTGATCATTCAATTTGTGCCTTATTTTATTAAAAACAAACTAAAATAGACCATGTTGCCTGGAGGCAACACCATACCATAAATTCACAAGACAACTTGTGTTCCTCAGAAACTTCATTTTCTTTCTTTCCTGATTTTTGTTTTAGGATATTATATAGCAAACAGTTCATTGCAAATTGTAATCTTACAGTTGTAATCCTTGTAATCTTACAGATACAGACTTTGGTTTCAGCAACAGTTGACAAGAGTTTTAGTATGGTTTAATTATCTATAATATTTTAAGAAAACTTTACATAGTATTTAATGTAGCCTACTTCTATCATCTTTCTCACTGAAAGTCTATCAGACTAGAAACCTCCACCACGAAATGGCAGTAAAAGACTGCAGAACAGCACCAGGAAGGACACAGTATATCTATTTACTTTAGATATTTAATTTTGTCAATTCTATTAATATCAAGTATTTTAGTACTTTAGTATTTTAGTACTTAAACAAGAAGGGAAATGTGTTTGAACAGATTTGTTTCAGGGAGTATAGTTAGTTTTAGACAATGCAGTCTGACTGAGATACTTAAAACACTTTGTTTCTTAACATTACATATATATATAGAGAGAGAGAGAGAGAGAGAGAGAGAGAGAGAGAGAGAGAGAGAGATCCACCAGATACATAGATGTAAATTTAAATAAAGAGTTTATTTTCAACATGTGTGCAACAGAGGACAAAAACAATACATGACAATAAAAATTATCATTTATATTTTATTAAAACAACTGAACCCAATCACATAAATTATTCTCTAAATAAAATAGTTTTATATACACATCAGCACAATATACAATATGAAATGCAGAGTTCAAATAGAAACAGTGTAGCTTGTTTTAGACTTTTGTTCTCTGGTCCACTTTAGCAACATGTTCGCTCGCCCAGCTGGCCTCTGGATCTACACAGATCTTTCTCCCTGAAATCATCTGAAACCTGAGGGGAAAAGGACAAAAACAAGATTTAGATCAAAGTGTTTCTTTAATGGAGTCTTTCATTCAGATTGACATTGCAATATTAAAATAAAATAAATAAATAATGTCTAAGATGACACTCACACAATAGCCTGTTTGCATTTGCTGGTCCAGTAGTAAGACTTCACCTGTCTCACAGGAATCTTCACATTAATGAACTCCATACAGCATTTTGAATTTGCTGCATCAATTGCACCGGTAGCTGAAATATGAAGACAAAAAGGCCTATCACATGTCTATACCATTCCAATGCAAAAAATAAGATAAAAGTTCTTAGTTAGTTCCTAAGTTGCTCTATTTATATTTTTAAATAATCTAATGCAACAAATGAAACTAAACCTTACACAAAAAATCTGAAAACAATTAATTTGATCTTAATTAAAATCAAAGAGTCCTCACCGCTTGAAGTCATCTGCAGAGAGCAGAAGAGCACCAGGACCAGCAGAAACTTCAGGCTTCTCATTCTTCAAGATGTTTCTTCACAAAGACAGAAAGAATCTGTAGAGCTTGAAGATCTCAGATCTGATGTGTCCAGAATAACGTCTGAGCTCCTTCTTATATACATAGTTGGAGAGGAATTCCTCATAAAGACATTCATGTAAATCCATTTCTGAGTATCAATATTGTAGTATACGGGTTGTTTTTAGCTCTTCCTTTTCCTCGTCCTGCTTTGTCGCTCGTGTATGAAAGTGGAAGGTACTTTTCTTTTAGATTCACTGAAACGTGCTTCAGAAAATCAACACACGGCTTCCTCTTTTCAGTTCTGCCGTGCTCAGCATTAAAGTGGTCATGACATGAGAAATCAAACTTGCCTTGATCTTTTGACATATTGAGGTCTTTGTACTATTAAAACATCCTGCAAGTTTCATAGTTTAAACCATCCTCCTCATTATAAACAAAGCTCCAAAAGCAGCTCGTTTTGATATTGTGGGATCTGTGACGTCACAAATACATTTGCATATGCCTTCCTCCAGAGCAAGACACTGATGAATAGCTATACATCAACACAATAAGCCCCGCCCACTGGCGTTCAGTCACATAACGGCTGATATTCACCTGTGGCTCTTTACCTGAGAGTTCACAAAGAAACTTTTGTTGAGAGATGAAGCAGCCAGCTGTACTGGATCTGACAGCAGCTGCATCAAATGATTTCATAATACTTTATCTATAAACAACGTTTTTTTCCACAAATGTATGTTTTGTGCAAAATACTTTAATAACATTATAAGTAAATCTCAGATCATATTAAAACAATAAGAAATCCATGTCATTACCCCTTTAACTGTACTAAATCTGAAGATTTTATGATCAAATTTGAATTTTGATAACACTAAATATTGGTTCAGGTGTGTTTGATTAAAGCTACTAAATCCACTATTGTTAAACTCAGTTAGCATTAAACTTGTTGTTTAGTTAACTTTAATAGAGAAGCAACAGTTAAACTGCTTCACAGAACTAAAATATGGCTGAGTAATGACAAGAAAAGGGAAGCTTTTTTTTTTTTTTTGTATTCACAGTAAGAAAAAAAGGTGTGATTTACTTGGGAGTTAAAAATTCACTTTAAAATGTTATTTTTATTCAGACTAAAAAATTAATAGATCTTTTCCAACTAAAACAAGAAAGGAGGAGAGTCTCTGGAAATGTCTAAAGATCCATTAGGAGATCCATTTGGCCTAGTTCTATCATCTTTCTCATTAAAAGCCTATCCGATTAAAATGTTCTTATGTGACCATAAAATAACCAAAATGGAACGTCCCACTAAAGTCATATAAGGAACCTTGAACTGCAGCACTTTCATTACCAAAAGAAGACGTTTTAGGAACGTCCCTAATGTTCGGAATTTTCGTCACTTTTAGAACTTTTAGGGAACGTTGCGCAAGGTCACGAGAACGTCGCCTTCTAAATGGGTTACGGTTCTTGGCTTGTTTTGTCTGTAGCCAGAATATGCTTTTTCCCCACCAAAAAACTTTGACAGCTTAATAATCATCATTACATTTTTAAGAGCAATAAGGATTTTGTCATGACATTGCAGCTTCACCCCTAGGCGAATGACTTCATGTTTATAGGCTTTTTACCTTATGCAATGTAATGAGCAGCATTAAACAGTAGGCCTATGCGTAAATAAACATAAATGCCATGTCAGATGCAGATTCTGCTCCACCTTTGCAGTGTAATGGCTTTAGTTGATGGTCGAAAAAAAAAACATTGGTAACAGTCTGTAGAATTGTGATTGATTGTTAAATTTGGAGTTTTTTCCTGAAGGCCAGTGTGTAATTCGCACCCTGTTTCTACCTTAAATTAATACATTGCTTAAATTAATACATTGTTAGCTAACTGCATGATTTGTATATGTACATTGCTGAAATTACAAAAATTGGACAGCCATCTCTGATTGTACTCTAAATTGTAATGTTGACATGCATTTTCTGTGAAGCTGCTTTGAAACGACATGTATTGTGAAAAGCGCTATACAAATAAATGTGAATTGAATGTGTGAAATTCATTCATATGGATTAGTTTTACAATTTCTTTAAGAACTTTTTGAAGCATCAAAGTGGTAGTTGCGTAGCTGTCAATGGAGGGACAGAAATGACTCAAGATTTCATAAAAAATATTGAAAAAAGAATAAAAATAGAAAAAAGAACGGTGCAGGAACATTATTCTAACCTTAAAATAACATTTTAAAATTAAAGAATGTGGACATTTTAACATTCTTGGAATGTTCCAAATAAGTGTTCTTTCAATGTTGTATTGTTAAAAAAAATTAGGTGGAAAGAACGTTGCAGGAATGTTATGCTAACCTTAAGATAACGCAACGTTAAGCAAACTGGACATTTCCACGTTTTTAGAACATTTCAAATCACTGTTCCCACAACCAAAACAGAACAACAAACAACAAACAACATTCTCAATGTGACACACACACACACACACACACACACACACACACACACACACACACACACACACACACACAAAGCATTGAATGAACCTATAACAGAGCAGGTTTTTATTGTTTGTTTTTTTTATTTTGAATTCTGTCAAATAGAAAACAGTCACTCACACATACATAAAGAATTGACTGAATATCTTTTAAATATTCAAATATTTATTAATATTCAAAACATATCAGATATTAAAATTTTCAAAATTCAATGTTTTTTTGTTAGAAATAAATGATTACTCTGTCTCATACTTCTTTTCCTTATAGCATGGTCAGATTTGTCAGCAAGCATATTTTGGCATCGTTGTGTCTCACCCAACACAAATGGTTTTTAAAAAAATTCTTACAATTTTAACTTGTGATAAAATGTTTTATCACAAGTTGAGGACTAGAGCATCTCTGAGCCTACATTCAGCATGAGTAAGTACTGTTAAAATCAGATACTTTAAGACTTTTACTCAAGTCGTATTGGAATTGGTTACTTGTAACTTGCAGTCGAGTCATTTTCGATGTAAGGTATCTGTACTTTTACTCAAGTATGGTTTTTAGGTAGTCTTTACACCTCTAGTACTCAAGACGCGCTTGCTGTCAATGGTCTGGATGAGCTTCTGTACCCATGAATCAGCGGGATTGGCACACACCTGACGACCCTTTACGGTCTTGAACCTGTGAAGAGAATTTCAATATATCACACGAACATACTCTGTTGGTCAAAAGTTCAAAACCCACTTTAACGTTAAAGTCACATTGTACATTTTTTTTTTATTATTATACACATTATATTATTACATTCTTATGTATATATATATATATATATATATATATTGTTGTTACTCTTACAGCACGGCTTCTTTGGGGCACTTCAGGCTTGTCTTGCTGTAATCAGCCACTAGTTTGAATGGCAGAGGAAACACAGAGCTTATTTTTTGCGATTTTCCAAAAGTCTATGGGAAAAATGCATAGGCTTTTGAACGAGGGAATCCGTGCGCCGCTAACTTCCGGGTTGGCCTACAAAAACACGTCATCCCTGAGGTACTCTGTAGACCTTATTTACCAGAGAAACAAGCGCGCCGCCATCTTTAGAATATTGTCTTTGAACTTCCGTTTTTGCGGTAGCTCTGTATATTTCTATGGCATCGCTGTTGAAGAATAATTTGCTGGTGAAGTGGATTTACTTGTTGTAGAGTTAATGAAAGTTATCATGAGCATTGTTATGTTTAAAGCAGATGTCTTAACAAATGTCAGTAGAGAAGGGGCGGGGGCGGGGCTACATAAGGTCTATTAACGGAAAAAACGAAGTGTGGAATGTTAGACACTTCATGCACTCAACTGTCGCAGCTTTAATTACATAGGGGAGAGGGAGGGGGTATCAGACTCCGATGTTAAATGAAAAAATAATGTTAAACAATTCACGCACTACATGGATGAGTAGTGCATAAGTACATATTGTATAAGTGCATACATATTACTCACTGTATGAGGCGCCGGACTGGACAAAAGCGAGGCGAACGGCGCGAGCGAGCGACACTGCTCGAGAGAGACCGAGTGTGTCCGAGCATTAGTAAATTAGTACATTAGTAAACATTGATCAGATTATATGCAGTCATTAAAACAACTCTAATGTTGGAGTGGAATTTGGGGACCAATTTTACAGTTTCAAAACTGGGATAAAAGTTTAACAGAAAGAACACAAAAACCATTTACTGTAATTCTACCATTTCAATACCGTTTTACATTTGCAGCACTGGTTACAGCTATAATTCTACAATATAAAAATTAATACATTACATTAATAAACGATACATAATTAACATTTCTAGTAGCATATGTAGTATATAAAGTACAGACATAGCCTATCAAACTATTTTTCAGTAGATGGAGAAAAAATAAATAAAGAAGAAATAGATTATGGTACATAATTTGCTATTTATTAAAGCACAGACCAAAAAAAAAGGCATTGACAAATTGGCTGAAACTGACCCAAACTGAATCCCAGCATAAATAGCCAAACAGGAAGTTAAAAAAAAGGAAAATGGCACTTGCTTTAACATGAATCCTTTAAAAAAATTGTTCATTTGTTCAATTAAATTCTTATTATTCATTTACCCTGATGCACAACTGCCTTTCTTCAGCAGAACACAGACATTTTTAATAAGAAATTTGAAATCTGTAGATGCATGAAAATAAAAGACTGTAATCATTTGGAAAGTCCAAAAGTAATGCATGCACAACCTGATCAGTTAATGTCTTATAGCAAAACAATAGGGGTATAAAAAATAAAAAAATAAAACAAACAAACAAACAAAAAACAAATAAAGCTTTAAAAGCTCTTCCTGTCTGCACTTAATTCATTATGTAGCTGTGTAACAAATATGTTACCATGTTCATGTGAAAAGAAAGTGATGCTTTAATTGCAATAAATCTCTCTGACAACTCGATCTCTCTGGCGCGCACATTCGGTCTCTCTCGCGCAGGTTCGCTCGCTCTCGGATACACTCGGTTTCTCTCGCGCGCACACTCGGTCTCTCTCGCACAGTGTCGCTCGCTCGCGGCGTTTGCTTCGCTTTTGTCCAGTCCGGCGCCTCATACTCACTGAACAGAGTAGACGCAGAGAGAGGTGTGACTACAGCTGGAAAGCAAAACCTCACGCTCGCAGTACTGGCGACTTTTGGCGACAGAGTTTTGTCCAAAAACTCGCTAGATTTGTCGCTAGGCGCTTTTTTGAAAAAAAGTCGTTAAGGGGGTTTGAAAAGTCATTAAATCTAGCGACCAAATCACTAAGTGGCAACACTGAGCTGGCACACTGCAATTTCATCCAATACGAACATGTGTCACCCCTCTACCCAGGTCTTACTCGCCCTGCTCTGCACAGGCCTCGAACCCGGGTCTCTGGCATGGGAGTCGGATGCTCTAACGAGGAGGCTAAAGGCTGCAAGTGCTAGCGTCAGTCGCTAGAGCATCTCTTGAGATCAGAGGAGTGAGGTTTACTCACACAGCGACTACTAGCTGGCCTCCGTTACACATACCAAAATAAACTACCCTCTGAATTGTCCATACAAAAGTCACTGCACAAGTCAGCATTTTACAACTCCACACTGTATTGAGAAAATAAATCCCGTTAATTGTTCTGAGCCATGAACAATTTACACAATTGTGTAGGCTATCACACTGATGTGTATTAACTTCTGAGCACTTTATTAAATATAGGCCTAGGCTACGATATACTTTTCTCCAAAAGACATTCTTGTAAATCCCTTTCTGAGTATGAAGATTGTAGAATTATTATTATTTGTTTTTGCTGTTCCTTTACCTCATCCCTTTTCTGCTTTGTCGCTCATGTGAGAATGTGGAAAGTACCTTTCTTATAGATTAATTGAAAATGCACTTCAGGAAATCAACACACAGGTTCTTCATTTTCAGGCCTGTCATGCTCAGCACTAAATGTAATAAATCAGAAGATCTTGATGATCATATCTGAAAGTATCTGAATACCTTTTGTGCACCAAAAAAACTAAATAACGACTTGTCAACAATATCTAGTGATGGCCGATTTCAAAACACTGCTTTTGAATCTTTTGTTTCAAATCAGTGGTTCGGAGTGCCAAAGTCACATGTTTTCAGCAGTTTGGCAGTTTGACACGCGATTCGAAACAAAAGATTCGTAAAGCTTCGAAGCTTCATGAAGCAGGGTTTTGTAATCGGCCATCACTAGATATTGTTGAAAAGTCGTTATTTTGTTTTTTCGGCACACAAAAAGTATTCTCGTTGCTTCATAATATTAAGGTTGAACCACTGTACTCACATGAACTGTTTTAAATATGTTTTTAATCAGACTAAAACATTAATTTATCTTTTCCAACTAAATCAAGAAAGGAGGAGAGTCTCTGGAAATTTCTGAAGATCCATTAGGAGATCCACAGGATACATTTAAGAATTCACAAGATTTTTGTTTTAGGATACAATTATATAGCAAACAGTTCACTGTGAATTGTAATCTTACAGAATCTTACAGAATCTTACAGATTTCAGTTTCAGCAACAGTTGGCAAGATTTTTTGTATGGTTTTATTATTTACAATATTTTGAGAAAACTTTACATAATATTTAATGTAGCCTAGTTCTTTCTCTTTGAAAGCCTATCAGATTAAAAACTTCCACCACTGAATGGCAGTAAAAGACTGCAGGATCAAAAAGAATGAAAGATCCGCACACAAGAATGAAGTCAAAAAATCTCCGGATCTTTCATTCTTTTTGATCTTGGAGTTATCTTTGGATCTATGCACCACCAGAAACTGTATGTATAAGTATTCGTTTGAACTGTGATCTGGCGCTACGCTTTTCCGTTTTTTTCCCAGTAAAAGACTGCAGAACAGAACCAAGAATGACACAGTATATCTATTTACTGTAGATATTTAATTTTGTTAATTCTATTAATTTCAATTATATAGTATTTTAGGTACTTACACAAGAAGGGAATCTTCATTTCTTCATTTCCCTTCTTCAAGAAGGGAAATGTGTTGTTTAAACAGATTTGTTTGTAGGTAGTAGTCAGTTTTAGACAACTCAGTCTGACTGAGATACTTAATAGAAATAGTTTGTTTCTTAACATCTATTAATATATAGATCCACCAGATACATAGACTTAAATTTAAATAAAGAGTTTATTTTCAACATGTGTGCAACAGAGGATAAAAACAATACTCCATGATGATAAAAATTATCATTTATATTTTATTAAAACAACTGAATCCAATCACATAAATTATTCTCTAAATAAAATAGTTTTATATATACATCAGCACAATATACAATATGAAATGCAGAGTTCAAATAGAAACAGTGTAGCTTCTTTTAGACTGTGGGGCTCTGAGTCTTTGCAGTAGAAACAGTTGTTGTTGTTGTTGTTTTAGATGTTGTTCTCTGGTCCACTTTAGCAACATGTCCACTCGCCCAGGTGGTCTCTGGATCTACACAGATCTCTCTCCCTGAAATCATCTGAAACCTGAGAGGAAAAGGACAAAAACAAGATTTAGATCAAAGTGTTTCTTTAATGGAGTCTTTCATTCAGATTGACATTGCAATATTAAAATAAAATAAATAAATAATGTCTAAGATGACACTCACACAATAGCTCGTCTGGGACAGTCGCTTCTGGTCCAGGAATAAGACTTCACCTGTTTCACAGGAATCTTCACTTTACTGAACTCCATACAGCAGTTTACAGCCACATTAACTGATAATGGAGCTGAAATAGAGACAAACAAGCCTATCAGAAATATATACGATGCTCATGATCCTAAGTTGATATATCTATATTTTAAAACACCTAATGCAACAAATGAAACTAAACCTTACACAAAAAATCAATTAATTTTATCTTAATTAAAATCAAAGAGTCCTCACCGCTTGAAGTCATCTGCAGAGAGCAGAAGAGCACCAGGACCAGCAGAAACTTCAGGCTTCTCATTCTTCAAGATGTTTCTTCACAAAGACAGAAAGAATCTGTAGAGCTTGAAGATCTCAGATCTGATGTGTCCAGAATAACGTCTGAGCTCCTTCTTATATACATAGTTGGAGAGGAATTCCTCATAAAGACATTCATGTAAATCCATTTCTGAGTATCAATATTGTAGTATACGGGTTGTTTTTAGCTCTTCCTTTTCCTCGTCCTTTTTCTGCTTTGTCGTTCATGTATGAAAGTGGAAGGTACTTTTCTTTCAGATTCACTGAAACGTGCTTCAGAAAATCAACACACGGCTTCCTCTTTTCAGTTCTGCCGTGCTCAGCATTAAAGTGGTCATGACATGAGAAATCAAACTTGCCTTGATCTTTTGACATATTGAGGTCTTTGTACCATTAAAACATCCTGCAAGTTTCATAGTTTAAACCATCCTCCTCATTATAAACAAAGCTCCAAAAGCAGCTCGTTTTGATATTGTGGGATCTGTGACGTCACAAATACATTTGCATATGCCTTCCTCCAGAGCAAGACACTGATGAATAGCTATACATCATCACAATAAGCCCCGCCCACTGGCGTTCAGTCACATAACGGCTGATATTCACCTGTGGCTCTTTACCTGAGAGTTCACAAAGAAACTTTTGTTGAGAGATGAAGCAGCCAGCTGTACTGGATCTGACAGCAGCTGCATCAAATGATTTCATAATACTTTATCTATAAACAACGTTTTTTTTCACAAATATATATGTTTTGTGCAAAAAACTTTAATAACATTATAAGTGAATCTCAGATCATATTAAAACAATAAGAAATCCATGTCATTACCCCTTTAACTGTACTAAATCTGAAGATTTTATGATCAAATTTGAATTTTGATAACACTAAATATTGGTTCAGGTGTGTTTGATTAAAGCTACTAAATCCACTATTGTTAAACTCAGTTAGCACTAAACTATTGTTTAGTTAACTTTAATAGAGAAGCAACAGTTAAACTGCTTCACAGAACTAAAATATGGCTGAGTAATGACAAGAAAAGGGAAGCTTTTTTTGTGTGTGTTCACAGTTAGAAAAAAAAGGTGTGATTTACTTGGGAGTTAAAAATTCACTTTAAAATGTTATATTTATTCAGACTAAATCATTAATTGATCTTTTCCAACTAAAACAACAAAGGAGGAGAGTCTCTGGAAATGTCTAAAGATCCATTAGGAGATCCACGGGATGCTTTTAAGAATTCACAAGACAACTTGTTTTCCTCAGAAACTTCATTTTCTTTCTTTCCTGATTTTTGTTTTATGATATTATATAGCAAACAGTTCATTGCAAATTGTAATCTTACAGTTGTAATCCTTGTAATCTTACAGATTTCAATTTCGGTTTCAGCAACAGTTGACAAGAGTTTTAGTATGGTTTAATTATCTATAATATTTTGAGAAAACTTTACATAATATCTAATTTGTCACTGAAAGCCTTTCAGATTAAAAACCTCCACGAAATGGCAGTAAAAGACTGCAGAACAGCACCAGGAAGGATACAGTATATCAAAAGCTATTTACTGTAGATATTTAATTTTGTTAACTCAATTTATTTCAAGTATATATAATTTTAGCACTTACAAGAGACTTTATTTGGGGGGCTTTATTCTCCATTTGATATAACTGTGTATTTCTAAAGCACATTTGTTATAACAAAAATTGTGAGATAAAAGATTTTATCAGGTAAATTTGGTTGCATCATACAGGAGCCTTTTTCACTGATCTCTAGATATAGTATTTCTTTCATGTTTTTGTAGCACTATAATGCTGCATAAAATCATGTCTTGCTTTGATATTTTGAAAGTTTTTGTCATTATGCAGAAATTATTCAGACAGGATCATGTAGACACACAGAGACATCAAGATTCAGCATATGAATCAGGACACTCCATAATGATTGAATCACCGTCATTAAATAACCAAATTCAACTGATGAAAATTTCTCTTGTAATTTTTTTTCTATAACAAGCATGTCTTGGAAAAACAGTTAAAGCAAGCAAAAAAAAAAAAAAAAAAAACTAATGTTAAAATGTCAAGAATCAAGAGCCCAACTAAAGCAAATGTTCACCTCCATAATGGTGACTTCAACTTTATTATTTTCAATAAACCATCAACACCTCATTAAGAAGTTTTGTATGAAAGAAATAAAGTCATACTGGTTTGAAATAAGTGCGGATGCTGAGATTTAGAGCAGTGCTTCTCAAACCTGTCCTGGACGAGCAGCAGCTCTGAACATTTTGTACGTCTCCCTATATCTGACACATCCAGTCTCTACTAATGAGCTCATGAGTTGCATCAGGTGTGATAGATATAAATTAGATATTAGATATTAAAGGAATATAAATTAGGATATTTTACTTTAATTTTACAGTTTTGTTCGGTAGCCGCTTTTGCCAGTCATTGATCATTTTTTTAAATGTCACCTGGTAATGTTCCCAGTATGTTCAGAGACGGTCACGATGTAGAGTTCTTTTAAGAGTTGGGGGATGTTATTTGCCAGACCTTCAGGGAACATTCAGGACGTTCTGGGAATGTTTAGGGGACTATTACAGGATGTTCTGCTAACTTCCCAAATGTCCTCTTTGTAACGTTCTTGCGCGACCATAAAATAACCAAAATAGAACGTCCCTCTAAACTCATATCAGGAACGTTATTAAATGACCAACAGAGGACCATGTGGGAAAGTTCAGTTAACGTCCCAAATGTCCTCTTTGTAACGTTCTTATGTGACCATAAAATAACCAAAATGGAACGTCCCCCCAAAGTCATATAAGGAACCTTGAACTGCAACACTTTCATTACCAAAAGAGGACGTTTCAGGAACGTCCCTAATGTTCTGTAAATGTTCGGAATTGTCATCACTTTTAGAACTTTTAGGGAACGTTGCGCAAGGTCACGAGAACGTCGCCTTCTAAATGGGTTACGGTTCTTGGCTTGTTTTGTCTGTAGCCAGAATATGTTTTTTCCCCACCAAAAAACTTTGACAGCTTAATAATCATCATTACATTTTTAAGAGCAATAATCATCCCTAAGGATTTTGTCATGACATTGCAGCTTCACCCCTAGGCGAATGACTTCATGTTTATAGGCTTTTTACCTTATGCAATGTAATGAGCAGCATTAAACAGTAGGCCTATGTGTAAATAAACATAAATGCCGTGTCAGATGCAGATTCTGCTCCACCTTTGCAGTGTAATGGCTTTAGTTGATGGTCGAAAAAAAAACATTGGTAACAGTCTGTAGAATTGTGATTGATTGTTAAATTTGGAGTTTTTTCCTGAAGGCCAGTGTGTAATTCGCACCCTGTTTCTACCTTAAATTAATATATTGCTTAAATGAATATATTGTTAGCTAACTGCATGATTTGTATATGTACATTTCTTTCTATTCAATGCTGCCCACCCCCCCCCCCCCCCCCCCCCCCACACACACACTCATTCTCACTGATTAAGTTAAACAGTTTTATAAATAGAATGAATTCCCAGTACACTTCAATGTTAACATGAGAATATTTGTTTTTGAATATTTGTTTTTTTTTTTAATTCTACAATTTTAACTTGTGATAAAATCTAAAACTTAAGAAGTTAAGTTTGTTACAACATTGGTTTATAGATTTCAGCCTTATGCAGCCAGCCAGTGAGTACTACAGCCATCTAGTGGCCACTGATATTTCATGTAATTGCTATTTTTTATACCAACAAATGTCACCAGGGGCTGTATTCACAGAACATTTTATATCATAAAAAAACTAAATAAAAAAGATTAAATGAAAAAGATGTGCAGATAACAGTTAGCTGAGAATGGTATAAGAAGAAGTTTTATTTATATAGCGCCTTTCCGTAGCTCAAGGTCGCTTTACATTGTACATTACAATACATTTGCACACCCACATACACACATTGCAAACACATAAGGCCACATATAGCCACATTATCCAAAATACATATTAATAAATAGATATGTTTTAAGGTATGGGCCTGACAGTGTCACTGGCTTCACTCACTCCCACTTTACCCACTATCCTGTAGCGGATCAAGTACTGAATTCTAGACTCCAATCCAGTCAGAATATAGTCTTCATCAGTTGTGTTTGTGACAAGCCACTCAGCTCCAGAATCTGCTTTTACTTGCTTGTACTCCACTCTGTAACTCACTGTTTTTCCAGTTGGGGATTTCTGCAGTTTCAGGTACACGGTGTTGTTCAGGGCAACCTTCACTATTGGTGGGGGAGGTTTGGACACGGGCTGGAACTGTGTATCTGTCAGTTTCCCTTTTTCATACAAATAGATGGAGGAGCCATTAATATTGGCATTGGAGATGGCAGAAATAACGAAGCGAATTCTGTTTTCATCTTTATTGGCCTCTGAAAAATCTCTGAAGAGAGATAAGTTATCTCTCATCATTTTAATGACATCAGGATCAGTGAACCACTTTCTGACAGATGCCACTGAAAACAAGATCTTATTCTCATCAACGTCTTTAAACTTGTCAGATTTCAGAAACTCCTTCAGCGCTGAAAGATACTGATCTTCATAGTTCAGAGATGTGAAGGTCAAGCACACCACAGCATCAATATCAGGATTAAGTAGGATGTTGTTGAGGTCATTTGAGTTTTTAATTTTTGTATTATCTAGTGTCATGGTTTGAAAACTCAAAATGGAAAGTTCAGATTTTGCATCCGCTAACCACTGGTTAAGCTTGTCAGCATTAAAATCAGAGTCATAGTGAATCTTCAAGATGTCTTCTAGTGACTTCTCCTTTGTTGTTTCTTCTCCTCGAATAGCAGGCAAGACCCTTCTGACAGCTTCCTGAAGCATTGTCTTGTAATTGCTCAATGATTTGTGAAATGACAGAAGCCTCTTTTTGAGGTCACTGAAAACATTTACCAGAGTATTTCTGAGGAGGTCATTGCATGTCCTCTTAGTCTTCTCCAGTGCCTCCATTATATCTTCAGTGTTGGAAACCAGATTTGTGCTGATTTCTCTCACTAACTGAGCTGCTTTTGTATTCAGTCGATGAAGAGGATAGAGCCAGACTTTTACTGGAACTGCACTCTGTGGATTCTCCTTCAGCAGAGTGGGGAGCAGCTTGCATGTTTCCAGGGCCTCCATGTATGTGGTGGGGTTATTCTTAAGACGAACATCACCATGAAATGTGCAGGCGATATGCTCAGCTTTTTTCTTATCACTTTCTGTCATGTTTACAGATCCTTTTCCCCCAATAGAAAATTTAGGAATATTGTTGACCATGACATTCAGTTCTCCACCAATCTTCGTCTCATTGTCATTCTCTGAAAATGTCTGATCAAACAACATGACAGCCTGTGCTCCGTACAGCACAGCTGTGACCACATGAGTTGCAGTTTTCTGGTCAAATACCTGAGGGTAGATGATGTTGCCCAGGTGTTTCATAGTGAGCTGTTCAAATCTTGTGGTCTCACGGTAATGCATTGTAACTCTGGACTGATGGTTTGAGGATTTGGTGTCATGCAGGTACTTGGCAGATCCTTCCACCTCCACCAGCCCCCCCAAGAAACTGGCCTTCAGTGAAGCACTAACATCCATAAGAAAGGACTTACTAGAGAGAGAGTCCTCGCTAGTGAACTTCCAATCTGTATGGGGCTGTGGACGGGTGTCCAAATTTTCACTCAATGATTTCTTATCCCACAGAGTAACACCTGAAATGAGAAGTGGCTTTAACAGTTACTGTATGTATGAGGAAGTGAAGTACTGTAAAACATGCAGGTTTTATGTTGTTGTTACACAAGTTACACAACTAGTAAATAGGTGATTTAACATAATGCTGAAAAAGGAGAAAATTAGCTTTTTATATCACCTGGAATGAAGGAATCCTTACGGCAATCATAAAGCATACCAGGGAACAGAGGCCTTCCCAGGGCTGCCACTTCAATGGGATCTGAGTCCATGGCTGTAAATAACAAAGTAATAAATAAAATATGTGTAAAATCAGTTTCCATATTATTAATAATGAATACTGTATAATACTTTAGAAAACCATTGCAAAGATAACACAGCTTTATGCAGCCTGCACTGTTAGCAAATGATGTAATTTTTACAATAAATTTTACAACAATGCATTGTATTCATGTTTTAACTGTAAATGCAAATGTATGATGGGAAATTTATGGGCAGTCCTGTAATATTATTGTAGCTACACTGTAGAACATTATTTTAAATGAACACTGCTGGTGTTTATGAGTGCACACTCAGAGCGTGAAAAGGGAACAATGAATCAGTGTTGAAGTTAATTAGATAATTAAGTAATAAATAAAGTGATAGACATTACAAAGTGCATTTTTTTAAAAAGTGCACTTAAGTGTGTTTAGAAATATTGTCATTAAAGTGTACTTTCTTTAAGTACAACTTAATTAGACATTGTTACAAAGTGCATTTTTAAAAAGTGCACTTAAGCGTGTTAATAAATATTGTCATTAAAGTGTACTTTCTTTAAGTACAACTTAATTAGGCATTATTACAAAGTGCATTTTTAAAATGTGCACTTAAGTGTGTTAATAAATATTGTCATTAAAGTATATTCTTTTTAAGTACACTTAAGTGGCCTTTAATTTTAATTATATTATATTATCTGCAAGTGCACTTTTTAAAAAGTATACTTTTAAGATTTGAAGTACACAAAAAGTACACATTCAAAACAATTAAGTGCACTTCTTTTTCACAAGGGTGAGCATTAGTGATGAACACCTGCTGTATCAACTGACATGATTTAAAAGACAAAACACGTAAGGAATAATTGACTCTGGGCCGTTGAATTCTTAGAAAATAATGCACACTATATAATGTGCATTATTCTCTCAGAATTCAACGGCCCAGAGTCAATTATTCCACTTGTACTATGGTTACCATGCCTCAAGACATTGTTTAGATGATTTATTTCAAGACATTTGTGAGTTTTTTTCCCCTTAAAATGCTGTTGTGTGTATGACTAATTTCTTACGCATCTCATTTCTTAGGCATCTCATCCCAAGCCTCCGTTGCTAATTTCAAAACGTCATTTCAGAACTAGTAACGAAGGCTTGAGCCTTGATAGCAGACTAATACCATTAGAGAGAGAGACAGAGAAAGAAAGACAGAGAGAGAGATTGCAATTATGAGACAAAAAAGCATGTGTGTTAATATGAAATTTATTAAAGATATGATGAAATATATTAAAATCTATGTATAAATTTCATCTTAATATGTTTATAAAGCCACCAAGAATATGTGACTTTTGTACACGAGTGGTTTCAGTTGTTCCTACATTTTTTTAAATAAATTTTAAGAGGAAAGTTATTGATGAATCATTATTTGTTCATGAAAATGTCTGCACACAGATTTCACGCACAAATTCATGCGTACACATGCTTAGTGAATGAGACCCACTATCTTGGACACGCTTTGTTCTATTTATGTAAGACACTTTGGTAAGGGTCACAGAGCCATAAATTCTGGAAGGACTCTTCTCATCTGGGACGCTGTTGAACTCTCCTGGAGACTACCCTTTGGCATGATCACATATTTATTAAAACAATAAACAACCCCTGCAAACACAATTAGCTAAAACATAGGCAATATCTTTTCCCTTCAAGGCTGCGTTTTGTCAGGATTTACCTCCAAAAATACCTCCACACAGAGCACACTGATATAAACTTCAGCTGATGATTCACTGAATATATATATATATATATATATATATTGAATAAAATTAATAAGAATAAAGTTCAAACTGACAGTTCTCCAAATATGACTCTTGATAAAGTTGGTTGTATGAACAAATTAATTAATTACAAAACAAGTTCATATTTGTGTACTTGTTTGTTGGAATTTTCTGGAAGTTGGGCTAAACAAGTAAACACTGTTACTACATTCCTGACATGGGTCAGACCCACAGTCACTTCTAAGATACCAAATGAAGACATTGCCTGTAACATAAATACCAGAATAGATACACTGGTTTTAAGAAAACTATGATTTCCAATTCATTATAGGATTGTAAATCAACCCTCTTCGATGTAAATATTTAGTTAATACACAGAGATATGTTTCAACTGCTTAATGGTGTAATGCTCAGTGCTATTTATATAAATTGTATATACTATAGTTAATTTGTATAAATTGTAACTTAGTGTGCATTTATGCAACAAATAGGTTTTATTTTGACTTACAAACAGAAGGGTCAGCTGGCACAGATGTTGTTCTCTTGTCCACTATAGCAACATATCCACTCGCCCAGGTGGTCTCTGGATCTACACAGATCTCTCTCCCTGAAATCATCTGAAACCTGAGGGGAAAAGGACAAAAACAAGATTTAGATCAAAGTGTTTCTTTAATGGAGTCTTTCATTCAGATTGACATTGCAATATTGAAATAAAATAAATAAATAATGTCTAAGATGACACTCACACAATAGCCTGTTTGCATTTGCTGGTCCAGTAGTAAGACTTCACCTGTCTCACAGGAATCTTCACTTTACTGAACTCTATACAGCAGTTTTCAGCCACATTAACTTGTAATGGAGCTGAAATAGAGACAAATAAGCCTATCACAAATATATACGATGCTCATGATCCTAAGTTGATATATCTATATTTTTAAAACACCTAATGCAACAAATGAAACTAAACCTTCCACAAAAAATCTGAAAACAATTCATTTTATCTTAATTAAAATCAAAGAGTCCTCACCGCTTGAAGTCATCTGCAGAGAGCAGAAGAGCACCAGGACCAGCAGAAACATCAGGCTTCTCATTCTTCAAGATGTTTCTTCACAATGATGCAATGAATGAAAGAGAAGTTTTGTTGAGCTTGAAGATCTCAGAGCTGATATTGCAGGTCCTGTTCAGGAGGCCGAGCAAACAGATGAGTATATATGACTTTATATTACGCAATTCTGACTTTATAAATCGCAATTGTGAGTTTATATCACGCAATACTGAGAAAAAACGTAGAATTGCGAGATGTAAACTCGTAACTGCGAGAAAAAAAGTCAGAATTGTGAGATAAAAAACCATACTATAGAAAAGTACTTGAATTAATTTGTTGTGGTAATTCTATAGTTGCTATGGTAACATAACAACTATAGTAATATAAACAAATTACTTTACCCAATACTGTACTAAGTATTACAACTATAGGGTATTTTATACTACAATATACACTACAGTTTAATGTAGTAAAAACTAAAGTATACTACAGTATTTATTACAGTTTATCAGTTCACTATAGTTAATACTACAGTATTCTGTAGAATTTATTAACAAAGTGTTGCAAATACTATAGTATACTACAATTTCAAAAGCACTATAGTATTTACTATAAATAACTATGGCTAGTATTTTTTCACCTGGGATAATTATCTCACCAACGCCACGGTTTATGTTCACAATCCATTGCAATAGCCAATCATTCCATTTTAAACAGTTTCTTTTTTTTTAATGACCCGTATGTCACCTTTAAGAAGAGGAAAAATGAAGAAGCAAAAATCTTGTCCACTCCGTCACCGCTCCTCTGATAGTATGAGGAAGATGATGCAGTTTGCGATCTCCCAGTATTCATCCGATATGAACATGCCAAAATAAACTAACCTTTGTATTGTCCATACAAAACTCTGCAAACATGGCCCTGTGGGGCCCATGCTGGCTTTTTGCGGGCACAGTGGGCTAGGGCCAGCCCACACCAAACCTAAACAGGCCCAGTGCAGGCTTACCCAGGCGAGGCCCACAGCTTTGGGCTCACTGCGGGCTCTCTGTGAGCAGCCCACACTAGCGAACTGCTACCTGTGTTGGCCCAGTGAGGATGAGGGCCCAAAGCAACCTTTGCACCTTTGGGCCCATGCAGGTTTTATGTAGGCAGCCCACTTTCATTTCCCATGCTCTATTTGGCTGCTTTTTAAAATTTACTGTGAAATTCAATAAGACCTTCCATTTATAACTCTGCACAGACAGAATAAAAATGATTGACAAATTACAGTAATTCACATTTTTTATACAGAAAAATTACTGTATTTTTATTTACTGTATTTTGTTTACTTATATTACATACAAATGTATGTAAAATTACAAAAATAATCTGTAGTTAATACAATAACAAAACAGTTGGATGATAAAACGGTCGAATGACTTGGCAGTAAAGTAAAATCTCCTTATTTAAATAAGCTGAAAACACTGTCACATGACCAGCAGCAACAGAACATTAAATGCTAACAGATCTGACTAGATCTCAGCATCTTCACTTATTACAATCCAGTTTGATTATTTCTTTCATACAAAACTTTTAGATGTTGATGTCTTATTGAAAATAGTAAAATTTGAAGTCACCATTATGGAGGTGAGCGTTTGCTTTAGTTGCGCTCTTGACCCTTGATTTCCTGACTTTAATGTTTCTTTGGCTGCTGTAACTGTGTCTGTGTCTGAAATCACCCCTATATTTTTAAATAGGAAGAACAAAGAGAACAGCCGTTTGTAGTGGTGTCTGAAACATAGCGGATGATGTTGAGTGCACTCATTCAATCCCACAATGCATTGCAATAACAAGTGTACAACACTTGACCAGAGATTGTATATTATAGGGAGATGTTAGATGAGAGAGACATCCAAAATGTGCAGTGCTGGGGGTCCTCCAGGACAGGTTTGGGAACCACTGCTCTAATCCATTGATATCCATTTAAAAAACAGCCTCTGGTGTCCTTCCCTGCGAGTTAGCATTAGCCGTTACGCTTTTTTGGCTAAAGGTTACAGGCTTGCCTTCTAGTGGCTTTGGCTCAACCGGTTAGAGAAAACCCATAATGCACTGTGAGAGTCGCTCGCTGAATGAATTCCCGTGTCTCGCCAGGAGATGGCGTCTGCAGTTGAATCAATCATCCAATTTATTTCCAAACCGCGCTGGTCCAGCATTATCATACAGGTATAAATTCCTTTTTAATTGATCATTAAATCGTTTAAAAGGTTTGAACATGCTAGTTTCCATGGCAGAGTTCAACATAAATATTCATTACTACTGGAGCTGCCAGTTTTCTACATTTCAAAATGATTATTAAACAACAGTACAAACTATGCGAAATCGGCAGCCCTTCTGGTGCACTCAGTGTCCGAATTCACTCACTCATTTCATTCACTCCTTCAAGTGGACTATATTAGTGGAGTAATGTAGGGAATAGTGAATGAGGGTATAGGGGGTGATTTCGAACACAGCAGTTCCCGGATGTCCAATTTAGAATTTTCTGTCAAATTTGAACCACTGAATTTATGGAAGCGAATTTGTAAAACGAAATAAAATGGACCGAAAATTACCTTTTGAATATTTTATTTTGTATTTTTAAACAGAATGAATATGTTGGAAGTGAAATCTGAAAGGTGAATAGGAATCTTCGGATTTTTAATAATGAAAACGTGTGTGACATGTTTTGAATTGAAATATGCACAGCATAAATATATGACCATGTTTTAATTTCAGCCCAGAAAAATGCAAGCTCTAAAAATACAATGCATTAAAATGCAAGTACGGTTAATGCAATGCATATTTTTTTCAATTAGTGCAATTCAACAAGCTTTATTGTTTCAACACATTTGGCATTAATTAACTTCCATAGGTTACAGGTTCCCTAGTACTCAAGACGTGCTTGGTGTCAACAGGGGCGCAATTAAGAGTTTTACGGGGGGTATACAGGACATAATTTTGGCAGAGATGGAAAGTCCAGGGGTCAGAAAGTAAAAGTCCTGCCATATTTTTATTCAAACCACTGAAGCAGCGTTAAAGTTAATGAGATAATTAAGTGATTAATTGAGTGATGATTGACCATTACTGAAGACACCTGATATTAACAAGCAGAATCACCAAAGGAGAAAAACACAATTTTTAAGTCACCATCATGGAGATCAGGGTTTGCTTTAGTTGAGCTCTTGACCCTTGACTTTTAAATATCATATTTTGTTTAGCTGCTTTAACTGAAGTAACATCCAGATAAACATAGAGAAAAGATGATCAGGTGGTCTTGGGTATGTTTTTACATAATCATGGTTTGACCTGAATCAACAAACTCATTTATAGCCCAATCTCTGAGTTACATTATTTATTACAGCAGCCCTATGATTCTACAGCAGAAGATCCTGCTTCTTCAATATAATCCAAATGATTGCTTAAAAGCTGTTCTAATTTGAAAATAAAAAACTGTCTTTATTTTAGAGACCCAGACATGAAGAATCAGCCTGTGAATCTCAACAGTGGTGAGAATAATAAAGCATGTTGCAGTGCATTATGGGTGCCACCAATCAAAATTCATCCATGGCTCCCATCATGCATTGCTGCATGAATAAATTATGAACCTAATTGTCTTAGTAATTTCTTTTATTCTCACTATTTTAATTTTTGCTATTTTTATGTGATTTTCTTGTTTTCTAGCGTTCAGAGTTGATCTGTTTATCAGAACATGTTGCTTGACACCGTTGTTGAGATTCATACGCTGATTCTTGATGTCTGTGTGTGCCTAACACAAAAATTTTTTCTGTTTTTAAAAATCAGAACAACTTTTAAGAAATCCTTTGGATTATATTGAAAAAGCAGGATCTTTTGCTGTAGAATCACAGTGCTGCTATAATCAATAATGTAAATCTAGCTCAGAGACTGGGCTTTAAATGAGTTTGGTGATTCAGGTCAAATCATGATTATGTTATAACTCAGTTACAGACAAACAAAATGTAATATTAAAAATTCAAGGGTCAAGAGCTCAACTAAAGCAATCCCTAATCTCCATGATGGTGACTTAAAAATTGTGATTTTCTCCTTTGGTGATTCTGCTTGTTAACATCAGGTGTCTTCAATAACGGTGTAAGATTGAAAATATCTAAAGGATATTTTAAAATGAACAAAGACATTTGCTTTACTGATTCAACCCCCTCTCTCTTGCTACAAGGGCCATTTGGAAGGCTCAAAGGTGCTGATAGTGATCAAGCCCTGTAGGCCAAAATGTATATACATCGGGGGTCTATGAACTGTCACACCTTTAGCACAGTGGGGGAAGTTTTAATTTCCTGATTGGTCAGTTTGAATGTCTCATATTTGGGTTTCAAATGATGTGCTAACTAGTTTTGATTTGGTATTAACTTTGAAGTGCTACCTATTGCAATACAATATTGTCACATTATAGCAACGCCCTCCACATATTTTGCTATTGTAACTGTGCTTATTTCCGTCGTTGGTATAAGTAGCAGTGGGTGGTAATAGACAAGAAATGTACAGTTTTCTACCATCTTGCTGATAACGTTTCTTTAGTCGCTCGGCAACCCTACAGCCTGAACCCCTGTAGGAGGTCCACCCTTACAACGGTCAATCATCACTCAATTAATCACTTAATTATCTCATTAACTTTAACACTGCTTCAGCGGTTGGAATAAAAATATGGCAGGACTTTTACTTTCTGACCCCTGGACTTTCCACCTCTGACAGAAACCAGCGTTATAATTTGGCACAAATCCAAATGTTTCCATATTCACAATGTATTTGGATGCTAAACTATATTTATTATTTAAATGCTTTGATTGTACACAGACTACTTAAAATGAGTAGTGTAACTTTTTACGTTTGGTTGACTGTATGTTATTTTGACAATTAACAGGCTGCAATGTCAAGTTACTAAAACTGTTGTGTGTGTGCGCGAAGCGCCGGCGCGATCACTTGAATTTTCTAATAAAAGCGGAAAAAACTTAAAATACTCAGACATTTATGGTCACATTTATTTATACGAATCTGTGAAGGGTTAAATAGGCCTATTATTTTTGTACACTCACAATAAAAATAAAATACTGCTTGTAAAATAAAGAAAACAAAAATAATTTTATTAATGGGTCACAGACACATCCATTCTAATTTCGTTTAATTCGAATTTAATAATCTTGTCGGTTAATGAATAGATAATGATCACGTCGGTTGAAAGTTAAACACGCATTCCTGTATTACTATATTTGGAACAACATGAGGGTGAGTAAATGATGACAGAATTTTCATTTGTGGGGGGGAGACAAATAAATAAAAATGCCAATAAACAACCTAAAAAAAAATAAAACATTTATCACAAATCTGTTCGTTCTTCGTTCATGCACAAAAAATAAGACAAAAGTTTTCAAGCAGATCATAATTTGTATCTATATTTTCAAATCACCAAATGCAACACTAAATTGCAACAAGTAAAACTAAGATTTACTGCCATAAATAATCTAATGAAAAGAGCACTCACCGCTCACCAGCACAGAACAGAAGAGCACCAGGAATAGCAGAGACATCAGGCATTTCATTCTTCAAGATGTTTCTTCTCAATGACAGGATAATTTAAAAAGATGTTCTTCAGAGCTTGACACTCTAGAGCTGATGTTGCAGGTCCTGCTCAAGGAGGTTTAACAAACAGATAAAAAATGTACTGAGAAAATGAAGAAGCACATCTGCTGTCACAGCTTTTCTGATGCTATGATAATTTAAAATATTTAGTTTAGTTTCTGTTAAACAGTTACTTCTCAAAAGCATGAATAAAATATTATTAAACAACATTTATCTCAGCATCCTTTTTCACTAATCAGTCCAATTTAGAATAATAAGTTAAAAAAATAATCACATTCTATTGCTTACACCCCTCATTACAATCACTTTACATGTAGGCAGTGTTTCTGGCTTCATTTAAAGTGGAAAAAAGCACAACAAATAGTTTTTAATCATTAAATTAATTAAATATGTAATTAAACCATGTTTTCCATCAGTTTGAAAACTATGGTTTCCAAATGATAAATATTTTTATACATTTACTTTTTTCTATATTGTATAGCATTAGATATGTCTCTCCGTGGTCTATATCATGTAGGCTACGCATTTTGAGTAAACGGTGGAAAAACACCCGGTTTAAAAACGCTCACTGATGGAAAGTGACCCTTTTATAAGAAGCAACACTTCTACATAATTCTTTAGCATTAGAAAATAGCCTATACATTATGCGATGTCAACCGAGATTACATAATATAGCACTACTATTCAATATATATATATATATATAGCTTCCCTATAATCACTTTTGTCATTTTAGAAAACCCGAACATTAGGACTCAAGAACAGATAATTGGATTATCTCACTAATGCCACGGTTTACATTCTTAATAGTCAGTCAAAGTATCATTCTATTTTAAACGGTTTCTTTTTTAGTTTCCCGTATCTCACCTTTAAGAAGAGGAAAAATGAAGAAGCAGGAATCGCGTCCGATCGGTCATCGCTCCTCTGATGGTATGAACATGCCAAAATAAACTACCCTTTGAACGATATAGGCCTACACTTTTCTCCAAAATACATTCTTGTAAATCCCTTTCTAAGTATGAAGATTGTAGAATTATTTGTTGTTGCTGTTCCTTTACCTCATCCCTTTTCTGCTTTGTCGCTCATGTGAGAATGTGGAAAGTACCTTTCTTTTAGATTAACTGAAAATGCACTTCAGGAAATCAACACACAGGTTCTTCATTTTCAGGCCTGTCATGCTCAGCAAATCAGAAGATAAAATAAATAAATCAGAAGATCTTGATGATCATATCTGAATTTTTTTTTACCAAAACTCATGCTCTAAGAAAACACAACCACCATTTCTTTTTTTTTTTTTTGTAGTGGCAATTAAACAATGAAATAAAATCTACAAATGTAAAGTCAGGAAAGGTGCAGCTAGTAGTAACTGTAAGAAAAAAGGTGTGATCTATTTGTGAGCTTACACTACATTCACTAGCCTATAAAATTTTATTTTCTGTCAGACTGAAATAATAATTTTCTTGACATTTCTGAAGATCAATTTAGACCCCTTCAGGGTCCACAAGAGACAAAACCATATGTGTTCCTCAGTACTTGTACATTCATTACAAACTGAAATATAACCTTAAAATGACCGAACAGCAGCAGTGCTCACAAATATTTGGTAGCCTATGTTATTATCTAAATACTTTGGCAAACTTTATAGGCCTACATTTTTACATATTTTATAGGCTATGTAGCCTTATGAAATCCTATAAGACTGAAAACTTTCATCAGTAGGTGGCAGTAGAGGGCTGCAGAACAGTATCAGGAATGGACACTGAATATCAAAAGCATGGATATTTTGTTCTTTACTTGTATTAATGATCATCATTTTTTTATTTTTATATTTGCCTTCAGTAGGTTTAGTCATATTTAGACAATTCCCATAAATCTCAATGAGATATTTAAAAATCGTATTTGTAACAGCGCCAAATATCCACCACCAGATGTCAGCCGAGAGCTCTTTTTTTTAGAATCTGCCAGTATGAAAAGAACTTCTCTCACCCATCCTACTTCCCAAAACCATGCATATATCTCCAGACATATTTATCTTACTTCCCTTTTGAAAAGAAGCTGCTATACTCCATTGTGAAGGCATTTTATTTGCATACAAACTGTGATATTGTCAGTTTAAAATTTTCAGTATTTCATGAAGCTATGTCGGGTAACTGTTAACTTTAGTTTGATACATTTTGTTGAAAAAAGCGATGATAATATGCATTAGAAATGTAATTTATTAAAGTCCTCCTGTGGTGAAAATCAAGTTTTTTAATGTTGTTCATATCTGGTGTTTTTGACAAACTTTAAGACAAACCATGTGCAAATTCTTAAGTAAACACCATTGCTGTTAAGTATTTTCGCTTTAACACTGCAGTAAACCAAAGACAGTCTTAAACCCGCGGTTTGAAGTTCTGGCGTCACAAGCTATCTTGTAACCAATCACATCAACGTGCCGGCGGGATTTAGCATATCATTAACTGACCGCGCAAGGGAGGCTCAAAAGAAGGTTATCCCGCCATATGTTTCTGTTGACATGAAAAATAGGGTATATTTAACAATATGGCGAGTGTATGATGAATATTACGATGTTTTGATGAACTATATGCCTTTCTCCACTGATGTTCTGAGTTGTTCAAAGCGTTTCTAAGGATTTCAGAAGGCAGGCTGAGATGGCTAACGGGAACATGGTTTGTGTAACATTAGCAACACATTATTAGTTGTTTGATAACATAGTCAATCATATTAATTACCGTTATGTGACCGACGTTGTAAAAAGCGATACAATTGTGCAGCGTTTACCTCAGTAAGTTGACCTAGTTGATTCTGTCTGAGCTCGTGCGAGTGAGTGGAGGCGGGGCTAATTATCATATTCATAGATCCGTGTATATTAAATGAGGCAAGGGTGTAGAGTTACATTCAAGCTATTATAAGGCATTAAGATTTTTTTCACAGTAAAAACGTTTAAATATGTAATTTTTTAGCGATCAAAAATGAGTTTTAAGGGATAAAATGATTGAAAATGAAACATTTGCATAATGTACATCTAAATATTTCTTTGTCCTTGCACGATTAAAAATGCATTAAAATGCACATAAAGTACATTTGTAGACTACAGTATATGACTGTATCACTGTATTGATTTTTTTATGCCTTTGTAATGTAAACAATATAAAATATGCATGTAAAGTATGTACATTACACGTTATATGATACTATATTATATTAGTGAGTGACCATCTCTCAACTCTCAAGGGTCCTTGGCCTGAAAAAGTTTGAAAACAGTTGTGTTAGGCCAAATGCACATCATGATGTACCTATATCGTTGAGAGGGGAAAAAAAACAGTATGATTATGACTAAGCTATCAAAATAAGTCTCTGAAACCTCTGTTGTTTCTCAAAGGCTTAATCCTAAATTCTAGTTTTAGTTTTAATTCTCATGTTCTGGCCACTCCCTCTACTATACATGGTCAAATCATACAGATAGCTATACACATACAGTATCTGGAACTAAAATGGGCCGTGTTACTTCCTATTACCAACATGACGTTTGTTTGCAGGGAGAAAAGAGAACTGAGTCTGGTTATATTTAAAGATACACCTTCTCAAATTCAACAGTGGAATACATGACCACAAACCACTGTGGTTGAAAACGATCACTCACTGTACGTCAGACTCATAAGGTCGTAAACTTTCCATGTGGTGTACACAAGTACAAAGCAATGGTATCAGTGGTACACATTGTATCTCGTGCCAGAATGACGAGTTGTTTAGCCGCAGTGAAATCAATTATGATGTAAACAGTGCTTCCCACCGCCCACGACTGCTGACGGACTCTGCCGTATTAGCATAGTTTCCGCCCTGAGAGAACTGTACACAGTCCGCCATTGTCTCGACGCCAGAGTAGCTGTAGCGACTAGAATGTCTCGTATGCGATTGAGGTGTTTTGCTGTTGAGTGAACATAACAGTCTTCATTTACTCCCGACATCTGAGCCACTGAAGACACAGTGGATCAGCTTTGTTCTTGAAGGGAATGCGCCAGATCTAATATACACATGCGATTTCTGTCCCTGCTGTTTACGTTCACAGACAAAACCGATTGTGTTTGTGAACTTTATGTGTTTTTGACATAACCTTGTGTGTATTTGACAGTTTAAACACAATAAGACATGAAAGAGAAGTTAGTTTAATACTCACGAGATGTGCTTTCTGTGCACGTGCTTCAGATGTGTTCGCTCAGAAAACGATAAAACGATAATAAACTTTCATGATGAAGCAAAACTGCCGTGAGCGTGATCGTGATATAGATGATAATCAAAACCAAGCAGATGTTTTTTTTAGTATTTGGCAGAGTATCCATGCAGGCAGGAGCTGTGAATGAAAGAAAGTACGTTCCTGGAAAGGGGGTGGGGAGCAGCAGCTCATTTGCATTTAAAGACACATGCACATGTTTTTGCACGCACGCAAAAATGGGTATTTACAACAAAATGATCTGTGAGGTATTTTGAACTGAAACTTCACAGACAAATTCTGGGGACACCTGAGATTTAAATTACGTCTTGAAAAAAGGGGCATAATAGGTCCCCTTTCAAGAGCTTGAGCATTTAAAGAGACAGACAACAGAACTGCAGCGAGTGCTGATAATAAGCAGAACGTTATCATGTGTTGGTGTGGACGCTAATAGTTACTTTAGATATTATTCTTAGTGTGAACGGACCTTATGCCGAGTACGCACTGCACGGTTTTAGCCCTGATTTTCACTCGCCAACAGTTTTGTGGAAATCACCAACAAATTCCCGAAATCTGAGGAAAACCAGTGCTCGTTCACGTGAGTAACAATCGCATAGTGTATGATCAAAAATGTGATCTGAGACAAGCGTAGATGTGTCGTCAATGCCCGTGAAATATTTAGCATGCTAAATATTAGCATGCTAAACATCTGGACCTGTCTGTGACTCATTGGCTGCATCCGAAATTGCATACTTCCCTACTATATGGTAGGCGAAAAACAGTATGTGACAAAAGAAGTGTGTCCGAATTCACAGTACTCATAAAAGAGTAGGCAAAAAGTACCCAGATGACCTACTACTTCCGGTGATATTCTTAAGTGTGCATACGATGGCCATTTTACTATCCCATGAGGCTATTCAGAGAGGATTTATGAATAACAGAGAAGCGACACAACTGACACATTCATACTATATAGAACATACTTTTTTAGCGGTCACAAAGGAGTTACTTATTCAAAATAAGTACCTACTCAAGAGAGTATGCGATTTCGGACGCAGCCAGAGTCATGATGCAGTGTGCTGTTTTAATATTGGGGTAATCATCGCAGATTTCATCAGTCCAGTCTTTCTAATGGCTTGCAATCATAAACCTTAAAATCATAAATCTTACTTAGTGGATCTCGTCTGTTTTCTTTCACTTGTCACCACTGTTTTTCTCCCACCAACAATGTGACATAACTTACGTCTGCTCCTATAGCGGCCCATAGAAACAGCCGCCAATGAAGCATATGTATCTATGCTACTAGCACTGTCAGATATGTGCATGATATATCATGATAGTTAATTTATTTAAACCTTTTAGGGAGCAATATCATTTTTATAAATATGTTAATGGCCTCTTAAATATGCAAATATGAATGTTAAAGGGTTTTCAACTGCACAGAAATCTCGAAACTGGACAATGTGAGCTGTGTGAATCATGGCAAAAGGTTATTTATAACACAAATGAACAAGTGTGAAAAAGCCAAATTGAGACCTAGAAAGTCTTTATTGTGAGGAGGTTAAGTTAGCAAAAACTTACATAAAGAGAGATCTTCATCATTATATGTTTTGTCTCTAATGACACAATACAAAAAAATTCAAACTCAATACATTTTTCTTCAATAAACTTCTATAATTTGAGGCTAATAATCTGCAGTACTGTATTCTTCAGCACAAAACACTCTCATTAGAAATACATTAGTAAAAACAAATGACAGACGAGTCAAAAAGATAAATCCAAACAACATACATTCTGGATTGTTTAACCCAATAGCTTCAATATGCTGATCAGTTAGTGACAATGCATTTGTCGGCGGGTACAATAATTGCATTTTTTCATTTTTTTTTTTCAGTTTTGCTCAGACTCCACACTTGTCCTGTGCTTCCAAATCAGAAGTTCAGAAGTTGAAAGACGCAGGTCAACATGTTTACAAGGCCCCCTGGCCCCCGACGGGCTTGTTAATTTTCTGGATGAGCTTCTGTACCCATGGGTCAGCGGGATTGGCACACACCTGACGGCCCTTTACGGTCTTGAACCTGTAAAGAGAATTTCAGTACCATTAAACACACATGAATTTGCTCTGTTGGTAAAATTACTTCAAATCTATTTATTCATAATTAATATAATAAACATAATACTAATATTAATATAATAATAATTATTACTATTGTTGTTGTTGTTATCAACAACTATATTAATAATATAAAATAAATAAAGCATTATTAATATAACAAACAAACATAATAATAATAATAATACCAAATTAATAAAATAATTATTAATATTATTAATATAATAAACATAATGATAGTACCGAAATTAATAAAAACAAAAATAATGGATATAATAAATAAAAATATAATAGTTATTATTATTATTATTATTATTATTAGTAGTAGTAGTAGTATAAACAATAATAATAATATCAAAATTAATGAAATAAATAATATTAATATAATAAACATAATACTAATATTAATATAATAATTATTATTTTTATTGTTGTTGTTGTTGTTATCAACAACTATATTAATAATATCAAATTATTAATATAATAACATAATAATAATACCAAATTATTAAAATAAATTAATATAATAAACATAATGATAGTACCAAAATTAATAAAACACAAATAATGGATATAATAAATAATAATAGTAATTATTATTATTATTATTATAAACAATATTAATAATATCAAAATTAATAAAATAAATAATTAATGTTATTAATATAATAAACATAATACTAATATTAATATAATAATTATTATTTTTTATTGTTGTTATCAACAACTATATTAATAATATAAGAATTAATAAAATCAAGCATTATTAGTAATATAATAATAATAATAATAATAATACCAAAATTAATGAAACAAAAATAATGGATAAAATAAATAAAAATATAATAATAATAATAGTATAGTTGTTATTATTATTATTATTATTATTATTATTATTATTATAAACAATATTAATAATATCAAAATGAATTAAATAATTTATATATTATTATAATAAACATAAGGGGTCCCCCTCCACATACACAAAAACACAGATATATTGTTGTTACACTTACAGCACGGCTTCTTTGGTGCACTGCTGGCTTGTCATGCTGTAATCAGCCACTAGTTTGACTGGCAGAGGACGATCCGTATAGGAGAAACAGCATCTTTGTGGTCCAATACGCATTCCTAGATGACAGAAAACACAAGCAAGAATTCTTTGTTAAATTCTTTAACGTTTTTCTTTAATATAAATCTGTAAATTTTGTTAACATTTTTGACAAACAAAAAGTTCAAAATACAACTAGACTATGCGTTACTATTTAAACATTTTACATGTTTTGTACTAAAAACTTCTAATCTATCCGTCTCCTCCATCTTACCTTCACTGAGGCTAACTGCGCACAGAAGCACCACCACTGCGGAGAAGATGACGAAGCGAGAAGCAGTCATACTGGCTGTTTTGTTTAACTAGATCAATGGATGAACAGGGAGTCTGTTGAAGCACTCAAGCTGGACTTGTTGCTGTATGGCAAATGCTGTCAGCTTTTATACAGATTGTTCTGTGATGGGGAGATCCCTATATGGGTGGATTTTGAGGAAGGGGGATTTTGATGTAAAATTCACCCACACAAGTAAGAAAGTACAGCAGTAGCTGTTGTCATCTCACACGTGATTCTGACAGTCAAAAGTCCTGATTAGGCTTGGGTTAAACAATGCTGTCTGGCTTGACAAGGGACAGCCCTATCATCAAACCTTTCACTTCCTCTTTCGCTACAGTGGCTTGGAAAAAAAAAAAAAAAACATTAGAGTGCTGAACACAATGTACCATTATGATAGAAGGAAATTAGATGCAACATGAATTTTGAGGAATGCATATGGCATTCCAGAGGGGGGACACATTTGTTACTTTTGCCAAATATAATGGATTTTAAACAGAAAAACAAAGATATAATAGTTTAGTAAAAATATAACAATTTGGCTGGTGGGTCATGGACAGATTTTTCATTTTTGGGTGAACTATACATTTCGAGTCAAATTTTAAATTATTATTATTATTATTATTTGTAATATTTATAAATTAAACTAATACAAAGCCCCTAAAGGAATATGGCGATGGAAAAAAATAGGCAGCAGCTATATGCACTAAGTATAACTATAGATGCTATTTACACTAAGTGATAATAGCATATTTTCTTAGCGATAGATGATATATATAAGTGTAAATAGCTGTAGATACTATTTACACTAAGTGACAATAGCAGCATTTTCTTAGCGATAGATGATATATATAAGTGTAAATAGCTGTAGATACTATTTACACTAAGTGACAATAGCAGCATTTTCTTAGCGATAGATGATATATAAGTGTAAATAGCTGTAGATACTATTTACACTTAGTAAAAATAGCAATATATTCTATTTACACTAAGTGACAATAGCAGCATTTTCTTAGCGATAGATGATATATAAGTGTAAATAGCTGTAGATACTATTTACACTTAGTGAAAATAGCAATATATTCTATTTACACTAAGTGACAATAGCAGCATTTTCTTAGGGATATGCTATTTACACTATAGGTGAATATGTTCTATTTAGTAAAATTATTAAACGGATGCTGCCTTATTGGGAGAATAAAAACCCTCCCTACACCTTCCCCTAGCCCTACCCAATAAACACTTTTAATATTATTAAACACTCCTTCACAGTTTATTTCCACTTTTAGAACATTATTTTCATTTTTACTGAAAATAAATGCGAGATTTGAACCCGCGTCACTCACGTTAAAAGCCAGGTCTACAAGCCTATACTCAGTACCACTGCACCACTGAAGATATTAAATTTTATGTGTCTTTTTTAATACTTGATTGGCCCAACCAGACATTGGTGAGCGGAGCTAGTGTAAATAGCGTTTGCCAACAAGGAACGCTATTTGCACTTAGTGTAAATAGACACTCCTGAGATGGCAGAAAAATACTTTTGCGTTTAAACTTTTGAGTTTTTTGTGAGCGAAGCAGAATTTCTTGAGGAAAAACAAAATTTCGCAAGAGAACACAAAAGAATTGGAATATATCTCCCATTTTCCATCATCATGGCTTCATATAATATTAATAATAATAATAATCTATACATCTTACACTAGCTTATCCTGTAGAGTCATCAAGGAGTGCTGGAGCCATTATTATTATTATTTTAACCATATTGTTGTATTATTGTTACTAGTAGAATAAATACTTTTTTTAATGTGATTGACTGTATATGTAACTTGAAATAAAACAGTTAGCATCTCATTTTGATTCTGAATGAATAATACTCTAGTTGGCTAAAACCTATGAATTGTTAAAAGTTATTGTTAAATGTTATAAACGTATTTAAAGAAATGCTAATGCCACGTTTAAGGCTCACATGCCCCATCAAGTATCACATCCTCTTTCAAAAAGGGGTCCTAATGCATGTCAAAATGTCATCAGCCACATTAAGGGTGTGAACTGACTTTTTCACATACACACATGGACGCCCCCTCATGTGTTAAAAAAAAAACCAAGCAATCCTGAGAAATAATTATTTATTTAAAAACTTGCCAACAATTAAAAGAAATGGTTCAGGCGTCCACCTAATCTCTCATGCACCTGTTGAAGAGCTGATGGACAGATGTTAATGAGTTATAATGTCCTTTCATTCTCTGACTCACTATATTTTCATACACATTTACATTGTGTCATAATGAAACAACATTTCAGAAGGAACACTTCAGTAACTTTGTGTATTTCTATCATGGGATTGTTTTAAAGCCACATAAAGAGCAAAATACTCAAATATATCAAAGTACATCAGAGTGTTAGAACCATTGAAAATATGTTGGGTACATTCCTGATGATTCACAAATCATCAAGAGTTTTATTCTGAACTATCAGGTAATGTGACAGTCCAAGGAAAGGGAAAAAACTTCATGAAAGTTAGCAACCAATACTCATTTTATCCCAACAATTCCCAATGGACTTTTTTTTTTTTAGATTATCTAATCTAACAAAGGTATACAATTGTTTATTTCAAGTTTAAAAGGAACTGTTAAAAACTTATCAGTAATTTGTGTTACAAAATACAGGGGATTTTGCCTTTTAAAGGGGCTTTTTTTTTTTTTTTTTAAGGAATCTCTATTTTTATCATATTGGATTTGTCATTACCATACCTAAAAAAAAAAAAAATCAGATTTTTGAAAAAGATACTTTATCTGAGACAACATCAAAATAGGTTAAATAAGAAAATAACAAATAATTTAAGCAGAATGTTACAATAGCATTTCAAGTATGTCTATCACATTATGTTCCAACACGTTATTATGCAACATATTTATGTGGCCTGCTGTATCCAAATATATATTCTCATCAATACAAAAGGTAAACATAATATAATAGATAGTAGCTTTTATTTACAGTTTGAAGAATGACAGTAGCTTTCCTCATTATTTAACAAAAATTATGATAAGGTAGATTTAGTTCAGGATTTTGGAAGTAAACCACTAGCTCCTAAATATTTAAGAGATTAAAATACTGTGTATTTATGATATATTAGATCATTTACATTACATAATTTAACCTAAGTATCTCCATTTTAGTTAAATGAGAAGTTACAGATGCCGTCAAGAAAGAGCAATAGCCTACCTACTAATATTGGATTCACAAATACAAAATAACTATTGAAAAAATATACCCTGCTCTCGGTTATTGAAGCACTGAGACTGGCCAGAGCAGCTTCCAACAGTACTCATCTTGCTGGATCTGTCTGCTGCTTTTGACACAGTTAACCACCAGGTCCTCCTGTCAAACCTCATGATGAAGGGCATATCAGGAACTGGACTCCAGTGGTTCAGTCTTACTTCTCAGGTAGGTCCTTCAGGGTGTTTTGGAGGGGTGAGGTGTATATGTCGCAACATCTACTGGAGTGCCTCAGGGCTCAGTGCTTGGACCACTTCTCTTCTCCATCTAAATGTCATCACTAGGATCTGTCATTCAGAAACATGGTTTTTCTTATCACTGCTATGCTGAGGACACACAACTCTACCTCTTATTCCAGCCAGATGATCCAGCTGCTCGCGTCTCAGCCTGCCTGACAGACATTTCTGCAAAGACAGAACTGCTTGTGGTCTCGGCCAACCCAACACTTCATCGCAGCTTCTCCATTCAGCTAGGTTTGTCAACCATAACTGCTTCCAGGACAGCTAAGAACCTTGGAGTTGTGACTGATGATCAGTTAAAACTTCACAGACCATACTGCTAGAACTGCCTGGTTTGCCTTATACAACATTAGGAAGATCAGGCCCTTTATATTAGAGCATGCTACACAACTCCTTGTCCAAGCTCTTGTTTTATCCAGACTGGATTATTGTAATGCTCTCTTGGCAGGCCTTCCAGCGTGTACTGTCAAACCTCTGCAACTAATCAAGAATGCAGTAGTTAGAGTGGTCTTTAATGGGCCAAAGAGAGCGCATGTCACACCTCTCTTCATCAATTTGCAATGGTTGCCAATAGCAAGTGTGGCATGACAGGAAACATGGACATGATTTCTCGAGTTGAATGGGTGGGGTGGGCAATTTAACGTCATCGATTGGTGCTTGTCTATAAAAGCCATTGGCGTATGTACCTAGGTAGGCATCATTTCCCAGATGTGGTTTGACTTCTGTTATTTTGATTGAACGCGGCTGTGGGTCAGTTAAGGAGAGCGGCTGAGTTTGTAGTTGCTTCCGTGTTTTGTTTTGCCGTGGCTAATGAATGTGACTGTGCGCCTGTCCTCCGCCAGTTAATTATTCATGTATGGGCGGCAGCTGTTGTATATAGGCTGAGAGTTTAAACATCTGGCTACATCCCGGTTCCCGCAGTGGGTGTTAGGGTGGATAATGTCCTTGCAGTTACGTCACCACTGTCTCATCCTAGGTCGACTTGCATTGAGCCAAAGGATTTCGTCCTCCTTGTGTGCGTGTTTCCCATTTTGAGTCTTTTGAGTTTGTGTTTTTTTTTGAATTAGTTTATTTATTCTTTGTTAACTTTGTGAAATATTGTAAACCAAACAGTGAAATTAATTAAATTAAATGAGTTTGTTTCACTCAAATAATAATGAAAGTTCATTGTACGTAATAGAAAAAAGTTGCGTGAACTCAAAATTTCATTGTAGTAAGCTGAACTTAATATGATTGAGTTGAGTTGCAGCAGATTTCTAATTCCCAGCATGCTTTGCATCAGACTATATAAATAAATGCTTAAATTAAGGGTTATTTTGTGTGTTTTTGCACAAGATTAACATAGGGAGACATAAGTTAGTGTTTAATTTTGTGTTATGTTTACAGGGGTTTCTGTTATGTTAGTTTTGAAGGGTTAAAGCCTGTGGTTAGGTTGAGGATGGGCTGCAAAACTTTTAAGGCCATGTTGTTTGATTATATACATGTGAGTATATGATGATAGTCTCTTTGATAGTTATAATAGCATGTGTTATTTGCTATCAGTCATTTAACCATAAAGATCTGAATGTGATGTTTATGTAAATGAACTGTATGTAATTAACATTATGATGAGTGGGGCGAGGCTGAGAACGATGCCGGTGACGTGATCGTTAATGAGAGACACCTGTGCACCACACTGGCCTTGCTCCGCTTCCACTGCTCTCTGCCCCGCCCCATTTGTTACAAAAAATTTAAGTTCTACTAACTTAACAAAATAAATTAGTTTACTTAAATGTCTTGAGTTTTCTGAATTTATTGAGTTTTACAGTGCTCCTGTTCTGTCATCATTTTGTGCCAATGTTAGGTTTTGCTTAGTCTTATGTAACTTTAATACTTTGAGTTTGATGAACTTAAACCATTTACAGCAATTGGTTTCCTCAAACCATTTAAGTAATGATATAGTTGTTGAGACTTAGTTAGATTTGTTACCTGAATTCAAACTGAATGAATAAAATAAACTTAAAATCTTTAAGTTATGTTACTCTATTGATTGACTAAACCAACACTAAAATATAAGTGAATTTAACTCAATGTATATGAGTTTACAGAACTCATACTTATTTGTTTTAAAACTTAAATGGTTTACTGCAGTCGGTTTCGGCAAATGGTTTGCGTCACCATAACTTAGCGGGTTGTGTAATTGACCCTTCGCAAAGACCCCCCTCCTGACTGCTTTGTTGGACAAAATGGTGAATTCTGAGTTATGACTGGTTGGATCGCTTGTCAATCAAACTCCCGGCGAAGGGTCAATTGGTATAGGATTGTTGTATTAACCTGTGTGTGTGTTGAGTGTTATTTCCCTTCTAAGAGCTGAAGACCTTTATTGACCAGGGAGACGATTTTCCCCCTTTTAGGTGGTGGTAGTGTTTACGTGGTATTTTGTATTGTTTGATACCTGTGTCTCCACTGGGTAGGGAACCTGGGTAAAGTCTTAAGGGTAAATTCCCAAGGTGGCATAGTCAGGCATTATTTCTCAATTTTGTTTAAATACATTTTGTTAAATTTCATCTGGGCCATACCGGGCCCCGGCCACACAAGCAACCCGCCATTTTCAAGAAAGGGCTTTCTTTTTTGTCAACACTTGAACCATTAATACTAACACTTACTATTCTATTTATTTATTTTTTAAAAACATTGCTATGTGTACTGTGCTAGACTAGTCACAGCACTTACATATTGTTGCCCTATTGTTGGTTTGATTGTTTCTATTGTTCTCTTCTCTTATAATTCGCTTTGGATCAAAAAGCGTCTGCTAAATTATTAAATGTAAATGTAACTAGATACTTTGTGTGGCAACAAGCCAAGTATTCTGATTGTAAGACAATACTAAATAAGTACAGAAAATCAATTATGATTACCAGGTTGTTGTAAGTCTTCATGAGTCACTTTACTCATAGTAGATTGATTTCAATTTCATCAGATTTGTAAAGAGAAAACCAACAAGAATATTAGTTTTAGTTCCTTTAAACGTGTGTCCTTTTAGAATTCTATTTTGATTTCTCGTGCACCAGAGAGAGGAAAATATTACAACAGCGAAACAGGAAAATGCGTCAAATTACTAAGAGAGGAAATGCACAACTCTGACACCTCAAGCAACACAAACATGAAGTGTTTGTGATGAATTACAATTAAAATGAATTAAAATGAATCAGGCTGCTTCCATGTGAAACCATGTTATCCTGTCGCACATAAGGCCAATGTTACATCAGGTAATAATTATAATATACGGATAACATATTCATTCAGATTAAGTGCAAGTAATTAGTTACACATTCATTGGCACAGTTACAGTTACAGTCAACTTACAGTTCCGTAGGCTAATTAAGTCATGTTGATGCAATTTTTGTCCACTCTAATAAAAATAATCCCAGTTTGAAAACCACTAAATTAGATCATTTGGCCTTTAAGAAAGAAAAGGCCATAGCTAGTATCACATCCTCTTTCGGTCTACCATACTGACAGAGACAAATCATTAGTCATTAGAAGAGTTCTTGCTCTGACAAAATACCAAGCACTTCTGCTTGAAGACTAAACTACCTATTTAAAATATATATTTGGAGGTTTGTCATTGTTTTTGTCTTTTTTTAAAGAAGGAAATAATAGCTCCGGTTTGAGGATGAGGTAATTTAACGGTAGGGTATGTTCTTTAAATTTATTATCATATACATTTGAATCGTAAATGGCCCTTATTTTTATTGTATGAAAACCTGCACACCCAATCATCCTTAAGCCAACAATGGGTTCTTCCTGAAGGGATGTTGCACTCACCCTGTAACCCCGAACTGCTTCCTGTGGAATTTTTTTAGATCTACAAATAGTGTAGAGTGAAAGTTTTGGACAGTACACCAAAGTGTGGGATCACAAATCTTTCATGGAAAACCATTTTTTATTGTCATGTACTTTTGAGTATTAAAATCCAAGCTTTCTCAAAGGAATTTTTGGCTTTTATGAAGTCCTTTTACAGGCACTTGGGTTTTAATAATCAAAAAATCCTAAAACAAAATCGTCAAAAAATATTAAGCAGTGTAACTGTTTTTTAACATTAATAATAATATGCTTCATGAGCAGCAAATCAGCATATTAGAATGATTTCTGAAGGATCATGTGACACTGAAGACTGGAGTAATGATGCTGAAAATACAGCTTAGCATCACAAGAATTAAATACATTTTAAAATATATTAATATAGGAAACATTTAAATTGTTATATTTAACAATATTACTTTTACTGTATTTTTTTTAAATCAAATTAATGCAGCCCTATGGTGAATAAAAGAGACTTCTTTCAAAAACATTACAACTCTTACAAACCGCAAGGACCGAGCGTTATATTCATGGTAATTCCACTTGGAAAACGTGAAACAAAACTCCTTGAATTGCATTTTTAATGAATAATCAAACACACACACTTTGAATCAAAGAGGAATTTTTTTAATAAAAAGCAGAACCAAAATGCAGTTATAAAGAGCTGACACTGAGAAAGCTTTTCCCTTTCCATTTTCCCCTTGAGAGCCTGACCAGCCGAAAGCTTGTAGTAAGCCGCATTCCTCGAATTAAAAAAACAAAAAAACAACAAAAAAAGTATATAGTCTCAAAAACAATATATAGAGAACAGTAAGATCTTAATGGACAGCGATGAGAGTGAGAAATTGTGAAGCTTCATTATTTCACTGCATGCATCTCTACTACAGCTCTCCCTGTCTGACCCTTCAACAAAATTATGCCAGTTTAAATACAATGGGAAGAGTTTAACCTCAGATTAAATGATCAGGGGTTCCACTATCATTAGTAAGTCTATTTTGCACCCTGTGCTCCCTTATAAGCATTAGTACTGGTGGATCTGGAAAGGGTTAATTATTATGGCACACTGACCTGATTAAAGAGTGATACGCATGGTTAAAATTAGTGGCGGTTGGGTACATTGGGACTAGATAAATGCTGCGTTCCATTCAAAGTTTGATGTGGGATGTTCTTATAATTGGCATCCACAACCACTATTTTGGGGAAAACAAGCCATTCCATTGAACAAATGATGGAATAATTTGTATAATAAATAAGTGTGTTTACATAGACTTTTCACAGTTTTCTTAGAGGATATATGCAATACAAAAATTGGCCTTTAAATAAAAATGCTAAAAAAATCTTTCATTCATTATAAAAACTACTGACAAAACTCATAAACATGTATCTTTAACTACACGTTTTCATATAAAAAACCGTAAGTAACTATGCTGATTTAAATCTCACAGTTGGTTCAAAGTTGTATATGTTTGATTCACTACAAAGAATGGACTCAAGAGTCATTCATTGGGGAATTGGACCTCCCTGATCGCACTATATGTTTTTGACTTACTAAAAAGAATTGACTCAAAAAAGTAATTTATTTGGGAATTGAACTTCCCTGGTCGAGCTGTATGCTTTTGATTCACCAAAAAGAATCAACTCAAAAGATTCATTCGGGAATTAGACTTCCCTGATCGCACTGTATGTTTTTGACTCACCAAAAAGAACTGACTCAAAAGAGTCATTAATTTGGGAACTGAATTTCCCTGGTCGAGCTGTATTTTTTGATTCACCAAAAAGAATCAACTCAAAAGAGTCATTCATTTGGGAATTAAACCTCCCTGGTCGAGCTGTATGTTTTTGACTCACCAAAAAGAATTGACTCAAAAGAGTCATTCATTTGGGAATTGAACCTTCCTGGTCGAGCTGTATGCTTTTGATTCACCAAAAAGAATCAACTCAAAAGATTCATTCGGGAATTAGACTTCCCTGATCGCACTGTATGTTTTTGACTCACCAAAAAGAATTGACTCAAAAGAGTCATTAATTTGGGAACTGAATTTCCCTGGTCGAGCTGTATGTTTTTGACTCACCAAAAAGAATTGACTCAAAAGAGTCATTCATTTGGGAATTGAACCTTCCTGGTCGAGCTGTATGCTTTTGATTCACCAAAAAGAATCAACTCAAAAGTTTCATTCATTTGGGAATTAGATTTCCCTGATCACACTGTATGTTTTTGACTAACCATAAAGAATTGACTCAAAGAGCCATTTATTTGGGAATCGAACCTCCCTGGTCAAGCTGAATGTTTTTGATTCACTAAAAAGAATCAACTCAAAAGTTTAATTCATTCGGGAATTAGACTTCCCTGATCACACTGTATGTTTTTGACTCACCAAAAAGAATCGACTGAAAAGAGTCATTCATTTGGGAATTGAACTTCCCTGGTCGAGCTGTATGTTTTTGATTCACCAAAAAGAATCGACTCAAAAGTGTCATTCAGTCGGGAATTAGACTTCCCTGATCGCACTGTATGTTTTTGACTCACCAAAAAGAATCAACTCAAAAGAGTCATTCATGTGGGAATTGAACTTCCCTGGTCGAGGTGCATGCTCTCAAAATATTTTTCATGGAACATTTTTTCCTGAAAAGTTTTAGTTGGACATTTATAATGTTTTGTTTAAATACTTGCTACTTGCACCTGGGCAGTGATGACCTAATGGTTAGAGATTCAGACTGGAAACCCAAAGGTTGTGGGTTCGATTCTCAATACCGGCAGGAAATAACTTCTTGAGCAAGGCACCCAACCTCTAGTGTGTGCGCTAACTGGATGGGTTAAATGCAGAGGACAAATTCCGAGTATGTGGTATCATACTTGGCCTTCACATGTCACTTTCACTTTACTCTCTGAAGATTCTGAAACATTCCCATAAAGTTTGTAAAAATATAAAATGGAATGTTCCCTTTACAATCCCATAACCAATTTAAAAAAAAAAACAAACAAACAAAAAAAAAAACATTTAAAATACTGGACATTTTAAACATTCAGAGAACATTAAAAAATAATGTTCCTATAACCTAACTGAAATGTTGGAGAAACATTCTTAAAACATAAACTGTAATGTTGTTGATTCACTAAAAACCCCCACCTCTTAAGAGTTACTCACCGCGCACTGAACCTTTCAACCCGATATTGGAGAAATACTTCTGTCAAATTTAGCATGCGATTCTTCAACATCGGAGGAAGAATTCTTGTGCGAAAACCGTTAATACCATTCGGTTCTGGTATTTCGGTGGAGTTCTCTTGCACTTTCAGAATTGAATGGAACACAGCATTTGTTATGGTAATGAAAAAGATGTTTATAGGCATACTGATTGGCCAATTAGTCTGTCAGTCAAAACAGGGTGGAGCTCTACACTAGGGTGCTGTAAACCTCTAACACGGCAAAAGCAGATAAATGCATCATGGGGGATGTAGTCATTTGTAAAAATCACATATTGTCAAATCTACGAACCATAGTAATCATAAGAATAATGATAATAATAACAATAATAGCAATAATAACAACTTATAACGAGAATTTTAGAGAGTATAAAAGCAATTGTGTTAACACATGAAGAGCGAGCTTCGGTGGGTCTACCCAGGGTAGTTCTTGGGGTACCGTTGCCTGATAAGTGTGTAAACATTTGCAGGGGACGACAATCTTGGCTCAAATGTAAACAGTGAACACTGTGATGCCTTTTACAACACCATTCTCCTGTGATGGAGCCACAGCAATACTGCAAGAAGGAAAAGTATTATGGGAAGGGGCTTGTGTGTTTTTGTGAAAAATAGCCTGTGTTAATTGCGTCTGGGAATTCACGTCAAACATGCAGGCCATGACAAACATGGCAGTGCACTGAGAAACATGCATCTACCGAGAGTTCAGGGTTAAATCCCCAACAATTGCTCAGTTTTCCCATAGTTTGCAGCAATGGCGCCACTGCCACACTTCAGGGCTTGATCACTGTATCCCAGCGGTCAACGAAACATGTTCTTAATCATTTTACTTAGTGTTAGATGAGGCCATACAATGCAACCTTGATCAGTATTGTATATCAGTATATAAACTCCCTAAAAAGATGGCACGAGGCCATAGAAACCTTAGAAAGACATTAGAAAAGAAAGACACTTGCTGAGGTCTTTTGAAGAACGCTGAGGGATAGATCTTGCGGTGGACTAACTTTAAACACACAGACGTACATGTCCTTGTCCATATTGTGTGACAGGACGACCGGAATAGTCAATGTACGCATACTCCCATGCAACAGCCTTGATTCGAATATCCGGGTCATGGCACCAGAAAATGGCCTCCACCCCTGTAAGGGCCCCAGAGAAGCTTCAGAAGTGCAAAGGTGAGTTAATCTTTAATTTTGTTCTTCAGTTCAGATGTAAACATGGAGAGTCCAGGGGTGGATGGAGAACCATGGTCCAGAAAATCACACACCTGCATGCTGCTTTCAGCTGATTGGTGGTTTTCTCCTTTCCTCCACCCCCCTCTCTCGTCTATGCTCTCCATCTATGTCGTCCATTATTTTTTACGACTTACCAACCCTCTCAATCACCCTGCCCTCATCTGTCTGGAAGCCTGACGAATGCCTCCTCCTGCTGTTTTTCCTTTCACTCACTTCTCTCGCTCTCGCTTTGCCTCTCCCCTCCCTCTCTCTGTGGCATTGATTTTTTTTTTTTTTTTTTTTTTGAATTATGGCCGGGTCCTAAGTCTCCTCTTCTCCAGTAGACACAACCAATCTTGCAGCCACTGAGAGGTGGTCAGTCAATCCAGCAAGTTGAGTGATGAAGCTGAACTCCTCTATATCCTGTACAGGGTGATAGATCAAGCCCTTAATAACTATTAAAATAACAGCAAAAATATATCATATAGCAATTTATACCTGTGAATATTTGAATTGAAAGTGATGTGTCAGATACTATTTATCTTTTTAGATGCTGTTCCAACTTTGCTCCATTGGATGGCACCACAGAGTTAACTATAACTAAACATATAAGTTGACTGCCTGACATGAATACTGTAGAGTAGTTATGCAAGAATGAAGCTAAGTAACATACTACCCTTACTATTTATGCACTATAGTGCATATACTGTGCACAGTAGGCACATTTCTGCATGCATAATACCTGTGAGAATAGGTTTGCCGAAATGCTTGCAAAGCACACTGTGTGAAATACTGTATCCCACAATGCAAAGCTCTCAACTTGACCTTCCATTTCAAGTGTGATAAAATAAAGCAACAGATGCACTGTAACAAATTGCTTAATATATTAATATTTATCATTTATTTGATTTGAGATAGGGCTGCACGGTTAATTGAAATTAAACCTCACGCGATTTGGCAATTGGCGGCTAAATGCTGCTCCATCTGAAAGCCAGAGGGCGCTCTCCCGCAGAAACTTCAAATATGCCCCGCAGAAGTACGATAAAAACACATGTCATTCCAGGAAATCCCTATGGCCATCCTACTATCGCTGAATAAACAGAACATTGAAATGCTTTGATTAATTAAACATAACTAATAAACACACGACTATGACAATATATGGTTTATCTGAGTTCTTCAAGCCTTCTCGGGTCTTTTCATGTTAATAAAGTATATTTATAATGCAATGCTAATCAACATAGCCTTTATCACTGTATAGAATACTATGAAATAATATGTTGTGTGTCTTATTCTGTGTAAGAAGCCACATCATCTTACAGAAGGATGTTATTTCAAACACTTGACTGACATTATGAAGTGAGTTAGGAGTGAAAACATGTTATTAAATGTCTTTTGTTGGACAAGAGTTTCATAAATGCTTCTCATGTTTGGAAAGATGTTTGACATGTTGTTTTTTAAAATGCACATTATAAGCAACTCAAACTCGCAATGCTTTCAGATGGAGCAGCATTTACTACTAATCACAGAGCTGTGCTTCACTGACAAGTTGCGCATAAAAAGTAAAAGCAGCCTTTGCGATTTCATAATTGTGCATAAGTGCAATTTCGGGTTAATTTCGATTAATCACGCAGCCCTAATTTGAGATTAACCGCGGTGCAAGTGCGTGCTGAACCATGGCCGAAGAACAGTACGTTAGTTTTTGTTTTTGTTTTTACCGAGAACCATTACACCCCTAGTCTACTGCATTGTGGGATATGACACAGAGTTCTGTTGTTTAGTACACATTTTAGTAAATGCATTCTGGTTATTCTATTCATCAAGAAAAAAATTACGCAATGTACACTGTATATGTACAGCATACCACCATGGATATGCTACTCAACAAGAAAGCCATTTTGTTTATTGACTTCCCATGTGCAGTCCCATGTTTTTGCATTCACTGTGATTTTTAGTTTCAGTTAATGTCAAGTCATTATTTGCATAATGCACATGAAAAGAGAAGTAGGTGTAGTAATCATAACTCACCACTTTCCAGTCCGGTTGCAGGCCTTCCTCTTTATAAAGTATGTAATCGATTCTCCTGCCGTTGCCCTTCAGGGGGATTTTGCGCCCCTTCTGGCTAGGACAATGGTTCTTGCTTGCGGGGAACACCAAGTACTCTTTTCTCCCCTCTTCATTCTCCATCACTCTGTCAGAAAAATGCTAAATGACTAAATGTTTACCGTGAATCTATATATACACACGTATTTGTGTTCAGCTTACTTTTGTAGGCTCTCTGGTGAGCTGACTTCCTCATCATATAGCCCACTCGTGTCCAGCAATGTACCTGTACAATATGCATATGTAAACAAACACGTACACATACAGGTTATATATATGAACTGGAGATAATGGGCCACATTTACTAACAGCTTGCACCAGCACAAACCCTCTTTTGCCATTATAAAACTACTGTCAGGCTGATCTTATTGCATATGTATTTGTAGGAGTTTCCCTTTCAGACGCAAGATTTATGAGAGGAGAGTATTTAAAGGTGCAGTGTGTACATTTTAGCGGCATCTAGTGGTGAGGTTGCGAACTGCAAAAAATGATGCACACCCCTCCCTTTTGGAGAAGGTACGGTGGCCGTCTGGCTGACACAAGACAAAGATGTCTTCGTCCGAGAGAGCAGAGAATACCCTGTGTGAAGCAATGAGGTTTCTTCTTACTACTTTGTGGGTATTCAACGTAGTGACGATCCAAGCTGCCTCTAAAAACATGAATGATTTAGAAGAACAACAACATAGTGACTAAACGCGCTCTGTAGAGTGTATGTCCATTTAGGGCTGCTGTAGAAACATGCCGGCGCATAATGGCGACTTGACATGGAGGGGGAACCCGCAGTGTATGAGATAGAAATGGCTTATTCTAAAGTAATAAAAACAATAACGGTTCATTATGTAAGGTCTTTATGTACCACTGAAAACATAGTTATGTATATTATATTGCATTTCTATCAGTAGATCCTCAAACATTTTACACATTGCACCTTTAAATGAATCATGCAAGGTGATTTACTACGGTTTGCGCTAGTCAATTTACTAGTATTTATTTACCGCCCAAAAAAGCATGTCTTACTAGACGCTAATTTGCACTGGTAATTCTTGGTAGATTGCTAAGTTGCCCTGTTTAGTAAATCAGGCCCTTAGATTTTTAATATATTTATATCCTGTGAGTATGACTACTGAAAATCCTTAAATTGTTGAAGTAGCAGATATTTGACATCTATGTGCACTAAAGGTCTCTTAAGGGTAAGACCAGACTGAGTAACACCAGCATTAAAATTAGCTCAAGGGAAATCTGTATGAGTCACGACTGTGGTCCTGATATGCATATATACATGATTCTAATTGGCCATCTCCACCCAAGCATTTCCTCTAATTTTAGCATAGCCAGATTGATAGTTCCAGTACTTTCCATGAAGGTGCTCTTTTTGACCACTGTTTTTTTTACTTCTGAATCCCAGTGCATTTCTAAGGGCATAGAAAATATAATATAGCAAAGTCAAATAGCAAAATGAGTACGTACCTGTGTGTGTGTGTGTGTGTGTATATTTATATATATATATATATATATATATATATATATGTGTGTGTGTGTGTGTGTGTGTTTAATAATGTTTATATATATATATATATATATATATATATTAATAATGTAATAAAATGTAGTACATTGTATACATAATATAGAAAATATTAGTGATGGGTGCTTTTGAAACACTGCTTCGAAACCTTTATGAATCTTTTGTTTCGAATCATTGGTTCCGAGCATGTTTCAAACTGCCAAAGTCACATGATTTCAGTAAACGAGGCTTCGTTACGTCATAACTGTTTCGAAACGTTTCAAAATTTCAATGGTTCACCGCTGATTCACTGAGATTCGCCCCCCAGCATTGAACCCTTGAACAAGTTTAAGTGTCAATGGTTTTTACCTGATCTCTGATCAGTTTTATGCACTTGTAAATGTTTTAATGAGACATTTGTATAATTAAAAGGAACAATAGCAGTTAATAGTCTCTTATTGGCCTGTTTAGCTGAGCCATCCATAGAACAAACAAAACAAGACCTGAAAATTGATAGAAGAACATATATTACACAGACACTTAATATCTAATGATATTAGATGATTAGTTTATTAATTGTATTTGATAGATGATAGGTGTTTTTGTTGCATTTACACTGTTTTGACCGGCAGGCGTGTGGCGTTTCAAACGCTTTGAAACAGTGAATCATTTGGCAAAGCAATTGGTTCAATTGATTCAAAGCTTTGAAAACCTTTGTTTCTCCCATCACTAGAAAACAGAAAACATTATACCAAAATGTGTGTGTGTGTGTATATATATATATATATATATATATATATATATATATATATATGTGTGTGTGTGTGTGTGTGTGTGTAACAAAATTGTTGTCTTTCCATTACATTTTTACAGATAGTGTCAATCTTAATACCCTCACCAGGCCTTGAACCTCAGAGGAGAGAAAAAACAGGGTGTGCTATAAAGAAAAGTGGATCACGCCCACAAATGGTGCCCACTAAAATCAGAAGTGTCATTAAAAGCCTGCACTCTGTTAGATCTATTTCTGAAGTGGGGCTGGGCAAGAACTTCTCTACTGTGGTCTCCTGCCAGCTCATCTAGTGCACCATCTGCGTGCGGCCGCGGTGAGCACAGGCGTGTGACATCTAATTTAGCTCATGGAGGCAACTTTAAAATCTCACACAAATTGAGACACTTGTGGAAAAAAAATATCTAGTTACCATACTGCAAGCGATGATTTATTTGTGTGTCTGGAATAGGTTAAAAAAAAAAGAAGCTATAATAAGTTTTTTTTAATCTATTAAATATTTAATAAAACTATAAAATATTTAAAAAATATATATATAAAAATAAACTATTTAATAACAAAACATAACATATAATAACATATAAGTATTAATATATACACTTACATTATACTTTTTCCTTGAACATTAAAATCTTGATGTTGATATAACATGCACATGAATGTTTTTGTATCAGCTATTTTTCTGTAAAATATAAATATGATCGATAGATATATATCTGCACTATAGATCTATTTTTCAGCACTCTCCTTTCTAGATATGGCATTTGCATGCAGTTCTTGAAAAACCCACATTGGTCAACCACAAGTGCAGATCTCTATCCGCTAACCCACAACTCCCAAGCATTTATGACATTGCCTGCATTTTTTTTTTTGTTTTATTTGTTTATTTTTAATTTTTTTATTGAACTCACCTAAGGCCCATGGTTTGTCCTCTCCAGGACCAAGACGACAGGGGTCTTTATAATGAGTGAAGAGGGAATGCTGTTGTTCCAGCTTATCTTCTGAATGACAGAAACATGGTGAGACGTAAACAGAAAGGGTTTCAGAAAGCGTTACATTGCCTCCTTCTGGTCATACACAACAAGATAGTTCAATGTTGGTCACCTCCTTCCATTATTTTAAGTAAAATAATATTTAACATTCAAAGCAATTTTACAAGATACCTTAGAAAAGCTGAATAAGCTGAATTATTCTTATATTATTATTCTGAACATTATATATTATTGTTATATTATTATTATTATTATTATTATTACTACTACTATACATTATTAAATATATTATTATTATTACAAAGTGCATACAGTTCTGGCTCTAAAATATGATGTAAAAAAACACAAAAAATGTGAAAGATTAAAATCTTTTTATTGTAGTTCTTCTTCTTATTATTATTAAAATTATTATAAAAAATACAATTGTGAAAAACTTGGAAGAACTTTTTTTTTGCAATAATAATAAATAATTCTTCTGCCAAGTTTCTAAATATATATTTTAAATATATTAACAACAGTTATAAAAAAGCTATTCTTATTAAAGTTACTATTAATTATTATTATTATTATTATTATTAGAATTAATAAAACAAAAAACTTGAAAGAATTTTGCAATAATAATAATAATAATAATTCTTCTGCTGTTTCCTTCACATTTTTAATTTGTATTTTTTTAATACAATAACAACAATAATAAAAAAGCTATTCTTAATAATGTTACTATTAATTATTATTATTATTATTATTAGAATGAATAAAACAAAAAAACTTGAAAGAATTTTGCAATAATAATAATAACAATAATAATAAAATTAATACTACTAGTAATAATTATCATCATCATTAATAATAATAATAATAATAATTAATAAAAATATAATAATATTATATTAATACTAATTTGAATATTAATGTCTTTTCTCACGAGTTTTCCAAAAAATGAACCAACTGAGTCAAATTGGGATTGTTGATTGATGATAAAATATATTAAACCCAGCTGTTATACCCCCCCCCCCCCCCCCCCCCCCCCAAATAAATAGATAGATAGATAGATAGATAGATAGGCAGATAGATAGATAGATAGGTAGATAGATAGATAGATAGGTTAAAAACAAATAGACAAATAAAGAACTGAAGGACATCCTAAATCTGCAGATTCCACGTAGCCTGCTTATTGCTTTAGTATTAAAACCCCCAGATGTTTTTAAAGAAGAAAATGCTGGTACCCGAGGAGCAGTTGTCAAAGTTGAGGTCTCCGAGGATGACGTCGAAGGCCACCTGATCTTCCAGAACCTTCTCCTCGTCTGTGGGACCCAAGGTGGTCCTCCTGAACTCAGCGCCCCACTCCAGCAGCATGTCTAACTGCTCGCAGCGCACCGATGAATCACCTGAGAGAGGAAGACAGATTTACACAAACAATAGCAACCAAGACCTAAAATCTAATAAAAGCACGAATTTCATTTTACGGAGGGTTTTATTCAATAAAAAGTGCACGGATTGCATTGTGCAAAACAACTCATTTGATTTCGCTGTAATATAATGAAATAGCGTCGCACTGAGGTGCATCCAGTTTATCACATTTTCTCCACTCGTTCCGAGGCAGTAATGGCAGATGTAGCAATTTAATGAGGCCAGGGTGGGAAAACAGAGACAGGAAGAGCGCAAGAGAGCAGTGAAGCATAGAAAAAGAGGAGATGTTCTGTAACATCTCCTCTCTGCTTTGGTGGAGCTGACAGTGGCCGGTGTAGAAGAGAAAAAGAGAGAGAGGAAGTGAGACAAGAGAGAAAGAACAGCAATTTAATTGCAAACCTCAAACACTTGCTGAAGTTAGAAGTGTGTGTGCTGCTGATGGTAAAAAATAACCTTTAAAAAAATCTCTTAAAGGTGTAGTGTATAATTTCTGCACCTCTAGTGTTACCAAATGTAATTGTTAAAACAATTACTGTTTACTTGATTACTTAATTCTAATTGGACAATCATGGCATTCTGCAGTCATCTATTTTCAAATAGTATATTATTCACTTGTAATGTACACTACCATTAATGGTAACCTATAACGCCTCCTTTTACATGTATTATAGCTTGTCAAATTTGCCCCTATTTGGGTGTGAGCAAAAACACGCCATTTTTGTGTGTGTCCCTTTAAATGCAAATGAGCTGCTGCTCCCGGCCCCCTTTCCAAAAGAGGGCGGAGCTTTAACAGCTCACGCTTCAGTTGCTCAACAACAAAACTGGAGAATCTCATGCAGCCAAAATGACAATTGTCAGTAAAGATGTTCAGTCTTTCATTGTTCAAAATTGTCGGACACTGATGTTAATCTTTTGTGCAAATGCAGCGTTGAATTGACCCTCGTTTGTGAAGCAGTCCAGTGTAAAATGACGGCCTGGCAACAACACTCTACTACAACAACTCTTCCTCTTCTCTAAAGCAGCCCAACAGGGCCTCACCCCCTTTTGTTGCGTGTTCTCGGGGGCAGGGTTTATGTAATGTCACTAACCCAGGAAGAAGCTCATTGTAGTCCCTACCAGCCGTTTGTTGTAGTCCTTAAACATTGAATTCTTTAAAATAAAAAATCTCTCTTTGCATTGAGCTTTGAGCATTGCAACTTTGCAGATGTTGTGTATGCTCAAACAGCAACATTACACACCAACTAAAGTTAAAAAAGTGAAATCATTATCAAGGACCCCTTTAAAAAGTTTAGGGTCGGTAAGATTTTTTTATGTTTGTATAAGAAATCTCACCAAAGCTGCATTTATTAAATGAAAAATGCAGTAAAATCTGTAATATTATGAAATATTAGTTCAATTTAAAATAACTGTTTTCTATTTTAATATATTTTAATCATTACTACCAGTCTTCAGTGTCACATGATCCTTCAGAAATCATTCTAATATGCTGATTTGCTGCTCAAGAAAACAGTTGTGCTGCTTCATATTTCTGTGGAAACCATCATACATTTTTTCAGGATTCTTTGATAAATAGAAAGTAAAAAAAAAAAAAAAAACAGCATTTATTTGAAATAAAACCCTTTTGTAACATTGTAAATGTCTTTACTGTCACATTTGATCATAGGCGTAATTTGCGGGTGGGACGGGTGGGACATGTCCCCACTACTTTTTGCCAGGGGCGATATTGTCCCTACCACTTTTTGAAACATCTCGCGGCACGGATGTATCTAATACAAAAGAAACATCTGTAGTTGATTAGCAATTCGTTTGTGTTAAATAATAGGCGATCTGGCACTGGGATGTGTTGTTTTTGAAATCATGTTGAGTGCTCGTTGCCGCTGTTATTAGTGGCACAACAGTGTTCTCTTGGCGCTCGTGCACAGTTTTCACATGGACGAGCGCTTCAATCACTTAACGCTTTTGCAGCCGGAGACTCTATTCGTTCCGGTGAAATCACAAAACAAAATGCACATAAACGTGCCCCTGCTCTTGATATACAATCACCGATGAACATCTTTGGTTTTAGTGAGAAAAAACTAAAATAAATTATACGCGGGCGGATTAGAACCCGGAACCTCTGGCACGCTGAACAAAAGTTCTACCACTAGTCCATCAGGACAATCCAACACCAAATGTGGATCAAAGTATTTATTGGCTAATGTAAATACCCTCAAGACTAACAATATATTGTATTATAGTAGATGTAAGAACAAAACTATCATATTAAACATGAGGTCTATGTCAATAAATTTTGTGCATTTATTATTGTAATGATACAATTACAATACACCCCCCCCCACCACACACATTACTGTCCCACCCACTTTTTAAAACAAAGTTACACCACTGCATTTGATCAATTTAATGCATCCTTGCATTCAATTTCTTAAAAAAAACACACAAAAAAAAAACAAATCTTACTGACCTCAAACTTTTGAACGGTAACAAATGAGAAAATGCACATTCATCTGGTAAATGTCACAAAATAAACTCCTTCAAGATCATACAAGACCGCTTCGCTTTGTGTCAGGTTTTATTTTGTGTTTTTCATTATTCATTTTTTTAGTTCTCTCTGAAAAAAATAATAATAATTGAGCCATAGGTGAACAATTTAGAACTCCATTATACATAAAAGAGCAGCCAATGAGCCATAAAATTTCCTTCTAGGCTCCTTGAAATCTCAAAAGAAAAGAAACCACATTTCGGTATTTCCAAGGCAAGTAACCTCACATGCAAGTGTGTACATCAGAAGAATAACTTAAATCCGCCTCTGCACTGTCAAAGTCTATAATACACACTCACATACAGTGTGTGACAGGGGAAAACATGCAACTGAGAATATCCAGAGACGCGCTGTCTCCTCTATTAACTGAACTACACTTGTCCCTGAAAGTCCCTGCCCAGCATCATCTCCAGCATAATCAGGTTTCTCTTGCCTTCTTCCCCGTTTCTTGCCTCGTTCCCTCATGTTTCATTTATCCTCCTGAAATAGCCCCTGCTCTATAATTAGAACGGGTTGCAGACACACGGAGGCGTAGGTGGATCCCGGAATAGCAAGTGTGTCTTTGTAAAAAATGAGCGCTAGAGACCGTGAGCCTTAAATAGGGCTGACGCCAGGAACGTCGAGAGCCCGTCGTCATGGGAACCGGAGCCCTGTGGGCGAACGGGATACGTTGATTAATCGGAGCGGAGAACAAGGGGTCAACATGCAGTGATGTCACAGGCCCTGCATGTGAAGTGCCGATTCAGGTGTGTGTGCATGACACAAGCTACTGAGATAAAGCAGAGAAGACTCGTTTTTTATGGTTCACACAAAAACGCACACATACACATAACCGTTTCCCTGCTCTATGTGGAAATCTACTCAGATGTGTGGCGAATGAGCTGTAGGGTCGGGACAAGCCTGTCAGGATCACTCAGCATCAGCGCTCTAGTCAGAGTACCGCAACTCCACTGGGGTTCATGAGTGTGTCTAAAACCTGAAAAACCCACATTGTGGGAACCTTGTAGTTCTGACTACAAAAAATAGCTTCACTAATTAACAACTATTTTAAAATTATAATTAGCTTAATTTAAGAACTTGATTTGAGGTGAAATCATTTGTAAAAATAAACATTAAAAAACAACATAATAATTACAGATTTAACAATTCAATATTATAGATAGTTTTTGTGATATAATACTCATAATCAGGGCTTGACATTAACTTTTTTGCTCACCAGCCACTGTGGCTAGTGGTTTTCCAAAGTTACTAGCAACTCAGCATTTTCACTGGCCACAATTTTGATATCGATACCATGGGGAAAATCTGCCATATAGATATTTTTAATATTATCTCATAATTTGGCAGCAGGTATATTATGCTGCTGTCACTTTAAGACCTAACACCTGATCCATTATACTGTTACACATGTGTTTTCTTTCTCAACTGTTTACGTTCACTTAAAACATAATTGACTGAGTTTACGTGAATACTTGCCAAGGCCGGCATTTTGACATTATTTAGTGTGTATTTGACTTTAAGCGCAATAAGCAACTAAAAAGAACTAAATGAGTAAAATTATGCGCAATAAGCGCAATCCCACACCAAAATTCAAGCCCTGTTACACCAACAATATTCATCCGGAGCAAATGAAATGAGTGAGTGAGGGGCGAAGCAGGTTTGTGTGTCAACTCGCAGTCTGAGAGATGAGAGAGTGAGAAAGTGCAGCTGGTATCATGTATCTATTCTGCGGAAAATGAGTATTGGAAGCGTTTCAGAAATTTCAGTATCTATATGTATCGAAAAATCAATATTTTTAACAACACTACATTGCACTTAGTTTATTATTTCAGATGGCTTTTTAAAAGACTACAACTGTATATATGTAAAAATATATATGTATATATTATAAATATAAAATTCAACCCGCCAAAGTGGCTAGTAGGAGTGACTGCGGTACACGCCACTGCTGAAATGCTGAAATTTGGTGTGTGTTTTTGTCAAGCCCTGCTTATAATAACAACCAACTCTTGCTTGTATATCCAGCATTCTAGTGTATTTTATGTTAATTTTTTGTTCTTCGTTAGTCGTCTTCGCTTTATTTTTCATGAAGCATTGTTTTGCATCACTTCGGGTATGATAAAGAGACATCCACTCTTGCATTACATGTTCAGAGAGCTCTCGGATTTCATCAAATGTATCTTAATTTGTGTTCCGAAGATGAATGAAGGTCTTACATGTGTGGAACGACATGAGGGTGAGTAATTAATGACAGAATTTTCATTTTGGGGTGAACTAACCCTTTAAGTCTACATGATATGACTCGAATCCCTCCGTCTACTCTGTGTGTGTGTAGACACCTACCTTCAATAGCATGCAGATGGGTACAAGTGATATATCCAACAACCCGTTGTTCCTGAGCAGAGCATCCAACCTGCACCTGAGAGAATAGAGCAGGAGGACAAAAGAGATTGAAGAGTGAGAACTTTGCCACATCAAATGTGTTACTGAAATGCAAAATCAGTTATGAAGTGCTGTCAAACACCCCTGAGCAATGTTACACTCTCTCTCTGTCAGCTTCTTCTGTCATAACTCTCTTAGATGTCTGGGGACCATGTTAAAAGGTAAGAGTCAGAGCATGCACTGCTCTAAGCGGTTCAACACCTGCTCATATCATCATTTTATCCAGCTGCACAAAATCCCTACATTTCTTCCTGTTTTTCTTTTTCGGTTCATGCATAATATCAGCACATTAGTGAGCAGACGGACTGAATATTCAATATTAAAAATCTGAACATTGACTAGTAAGAGCAAATTTAATTATGCAACGTCAGCACTTACCATTTTGGACACATATGTGTGTGTGTGTTAACTGTAGGTAAGCATTAAATGACAGCAAACGTAAAATAGTGAAAGTTAGCCAGTTTATTCATTCTGCCATCTCTCTGTCCTTTTTTCATCCAGATGGCCCATTCAGTGTAACTCATTCAATGACTTACATTGGCTCATTTTCAGCAAAGACTCCTATTCAAAGTGCTGAGAGCTACAGTAAGGCTGGACAAAGTTTTTCAACCCTCTTCCAAATACTGAGGCCCTCCACAGAGTGTAAGTTTTACATTTCAGCAGTGGGTGATAATAAATGTCATTGTTCTTTATAGAGGTTATTTGTAGATTTAATTACACTAATGAGAGTCTGACCATGTGATCTCTACCATGAGCTCATTGCATTGAATCAAACAGGGCTAGTACTCTTTCATTTCATTGCTCACTTTTTCCTCACTTAGCTTCATTGCCTTCTTCTGTTCCATAGCTTCATAGCTCTCTTTCTGGGTCCTAGCGTATGAATATTTTAAATGTTTATCCATGCTTGGCTAAGTGTGTGTGTTTACAGTGACAGACTAGAGGAGGCAGGTATCTCAAAGGGCTGAAAATATTTTATGTGTCCATATAAAATACAATAATAAAATAAAATAAAATAAAATAAAATTATGCCTAACTAAAAAATACTTTTTTTTTTTTTTTTGCCTAATTTTAAGATTTATATATCTGAATTACAATTACAGTTTTGGATTACACAGTTTTAACATGAACAAACTAATAAACTTTATGTGATGCATATTTGTCAGTCATACATAAATGAAACAGGTAAGAAAAAGGCAAGACTTCTGTAATAGTAATAAACTGAATGTGTTTTAAATTCACAAAAAACAGGTTTATATATTTATCATCAATAAATCAATAAAATTTACATTTTAAGTAATTGGAAATTGCTTGTTCCATGGCTAGCCATATTTTAACCATGTTCATTTTCTAATGAATAAATGTAACTGTTTTCACAATGTAACAGATTTATGTTGGTTCTAAGCAATTTGAATAAATGCATTTTGAAAATATAAATATTTAAATTAAATTAAATAGATGAAATACCTTTAAAACTATGCCACTTTTTAAGTGCAGAAATTATACCCGGGTTGTTGACCAATAAGGTTTTTAAAAGTGTAAAAAAACATAATGGAGATATAATTAAGTTTTTTTAAGTGTTATCAATGAGATTATGTGGTTTTAATAATCAATTAACACTGCTTTTGTCATTTTTTACAAGATGGACAAAATTTGTCACCAAAAAAGTCATTCGGTTTAACCAAAATTTCGGTTTTACCGAATGACACTTTTGGTTATACCGAATGACGATATTTTCAAACAATGCTAACAGGCTGATATCTAGCTAGCTAGCAAAAGGACAATCAAACATTTTATATTTAGTACAAGTTTTTAAAATATTACAACATTTTCCATGTTTTATAGCGGTTGTACCGAATGACCTGATGTTTCGGGACATGCGTATGAGCAAATGAAAACATGAATTTTTCAAATAGTTAAGAGAGAGTTAGTTACTTTGCTTCATGACCATGTGGCCATTTGCAGTTGTCTGAATGATGTCACATCCTGTCACATGATATTGACTGCATGAGTTGATCCAAAATGGTCTCTTTGTATTGGTTACTCCAAATGACATCAATGAAATTAATTTTTCCGGACATTCTTTCTTATAACAAAGCAACGACTTCTACACATAATTTTAATACCATTTTGCACTATGTTGATATATGATGTTATAAAATCATGCCAGAATAAAAAATATATACATTTATTACATGTTAAGATACCTTACATACTTTGGATGTCATATCTTTGTTTTTCATTATTATTAAGGCCTTTGGAATAAAAAAAACCCATCTCTTACTTTAGTTATGACTGACAAATCACATTAAGATTATTAGTTTGTTTATGTTAACTGTGTAATCTAAATGGATGGAAATTTTATATGCAATTCAAATACATAAAAAATATTTATTTATAAAAAAATACATATTTTGCCAAGGTATTAAAGTAAACACAGTCAGTTAGGCAGGACAAAAAAATAAAAAGCATGTATGTCAAAAATAGCTTATCTGTACATTAGAATCAGAATGGTTTATATTAATCAAACAGCACCAAAAAGGTCACATATATTAAATGCAATCATTAATACCATACAAAATAAATTGTATAATTAAAAAAAAGGAATGTGGTATCAAAATTGATATTGAAAAATGTGAAATTTCACTGGTATTGGTTTTGGATACTGAAATATTGCTATTGTGACACTCCTAGTGTCTTATGTGTGTGCAAGGGTGTTGTGTGACCTTGCACAATGTTTTATCAGAGCTAAAGTCCATGTAAGGTGGTGTGTTTTGATTGTGTGTGCATACATGCAAATAAGTGCTAATGAGCAGTATGCTAATTGGAATGTGTCTGCCACTTGTGGGATCTCTTATAAGGTTAAAGATTATTTGCCCAAAGGAGAAACAGTCGGCTGGCTAAGTAAGTTCAGTACACACACACACACACACACACACGCACACGCACACGCACAGAGGCTGGCAGTCTAACGAACTTCCTCCCGTTCTTCTAATCCACTCCTACTGGCAGCTTGAATGCTGAGCTGATAACACACACACAGCAAAGACATGACTAAATCTGAAGACGGCAAGTACTTTACACTAACAATGCATTGCAAATAGAGCTGACCGCAGCAGGAGCAGTGGGTCATGGTCTTTTACCGCTGAAAGGCGGCACTGATTGCTGTACAATCTCCAAGTTTTAAAGGGACAATTTTGCAATCCTTCAGCACTTTAATTTTTCCTCCTGAGCACTATGTATAATAGCAGTCAAATTTTCTTGCAATAAAAACAGTAATTAAGTATTATACAACCATTTTACGCCCTCTCTGGGCCTCATTCACAAAACACAAGCAGAACAAATTTATAAGTATGTCACTCATAAATCCATTCATACATAATTATCCCATTGAACTAAACATGACAACTTGTGTAAGAATTGTTTTATGCACTATTAATGGAGATTTGTTCCATGAACTTTGACCTTTAGATTTAAACAAACTGTTTTTGATACTGTACCTTTAAAACTTCTATATATAAACAACCTTATTTTGCAACTTAGGCTACGTTCACACTTAATGCTCAATTCCGATTCTGCTCACATTGTTGTTTTAAAAGTGGCCAGTTTCAGATTCCAGTGCGAACAGAACAGTTTTTAAACATTTATGATGTTTTGCTTGTATATAGAGCTGTCACTATGATACTGTTCTGAAACATCACTTTGCTTCACTGACTACCTTTCACAACTGTCTTGATAGCTTTGGGTATGTAAAATCTTTGAATAGACTCCCATGAGTGCAGAATTGTGACGAATGTCGATCTAGAGTGATGTAAAAGTGGCATGAATTCTGATTTGACTGTTCAGACTGAGGGCGCATTGCAAAACATCTGACCTGTATCGGATTTAGGACCACATTTGGAAGTGGCCCAAATCAGAATCGAAAAGATCAGATTCCATGTGGTTTGTGCCGTTCATACTGTCGTGACAAAAACAGATCTGAGCAAAAAAATCGGATTTGGGCCACATTTACCTGCATTCTGAACATAGCCATAGTTTCCATAAATGGTCTGGGTGGACTGGATAGTTTTATTCATTTCAAAAGAACAACGAAAGTCCTGAAATTTGTCTGTCCAAACAGAGCAAGATGTTTGACCAATGAGATTTCACAGATTTATTATCAAGATGCTCACCAAGGCTGCATTTATTTAATCAAAAATACAGTAATATTGTGAAATATTATTACAATTCAAAATAACTTTTCTATTTTAATATATTTTCAAATGTAATTTACTCCTGTGATTCCAGCAGTCATTATTTCAGTCTTCAGTGTCACATGATCCTTCAGAAATCATTCCAATATGCTGATTTAGCACTCAAAAACCCATTAATTATTATTATCAGTGTTGAAAACAGTTGTGCTGCTTAATGTTTTTTGGAAACAGTGATACATTTTTTTTTCCCAGGATGAATAGAAAGTTCGAAATAACACCATTTACCTACTTGAAATAGAAACCTGTAACATTATAGGCCTAAATGTCTTCAATTTTGATCAATTTAAAGCATCCTTGCTGAATAAAAGTACTACTTACTGGCCCCAAACCTTTGAACGGCAGTGTAGCTTTAGCGCATTGATTAGGACACTATAACAATTCCCAACAAATAAACAAACACTTAAACTTTCCTATACTTATAGCTGGCATGGAATGTATTGACACACACGTCACCAATTTGCTACGATCATGCAAACCCTAAATGAGCGTTCTATCCTTGACGTTAAGAGTGTGGAGAGCTCTTGAATAATAATAAGAGGGCTGAACATACATGCTGAAAGGCCCTAATTAAAGGGCTGCTCATTCCTACGGGAAGCATTTTTAATTAATATCTCCACTCCACACACATCCCTCCCTCTTCTCTCCCCCTGTCCAATTTACACCCCTCCCCCCTCTACGAATTGTTTGACGGAGGTTCGTCTGTCTTTATTTATCAAAAGCTACCCTTTTATTACTCATAATGCCCAGGGGTGAAAAGCAGTGTTGGGGAGTAATGACCTAAAAGTACCAACATTACTGACTACATTTTTCAGTAGCAGACAGAAGTTCTGTTGTTTTTGTGAAACGTTCAGTTTGCAGACCTTGGAGGAGTCTCCAAAGTGCATCAATAACTTCTAGAAGCCTTTGGTTAAACTTACACCCCCGTGAAAGATTGAACGTCAATTCAAGTAATCATCTCTTTAGTGAGTACATGTACAGGGCAAAGGCTTTGTCCTTCTGTTTCTCTGTGTACAGTACTCAATATTTAACAGGCTGCTCTCTCTCTCACACACATTCAAAGTTAGCGTTTAGCAGCTCTGTCTGACAAATAATGGCGGCTGGCCTCTTGCCCTTTTGGACAGAAAAAGAGATGAGGTCAGAATGTGGCCAGAATCGGATACAGTGCTGAGAGAGTAATGATATCTCAACCCTAAAAGCCTGTGCTCATCATCACACTAAATGAGGGTTACGCGAACAAAAACCTAAGATAATATCATGCACAACTACAGACACAAGTTCACACATGCTAAGCAGCATGCAACAACACAACAAGCAAACGTTAGCAAATATCAACATTCAACATTCAAGTCATTATACACAAAAATCCAGAGCACTTACATGTGTGCAAAGCACAACAACTTTCTTTTTGTACTCATAGACTGTCCATATGCTAGCATAAACAAATAAACTTCTTGTAATTGAAACTGAAAATTAGCACGCCGCTACTTATATTCAATGGTTCAATTCATTGCAGCATTCATAAAGAATTCAGAACAATTTGTTTTTCAAAGTTCACAAAAAATCACCCATAATGCTTGTTGCTTTAAAATAGGTACAGAGCTAAAGTTCAAATGAAACCTATGTTGCTTATGCTAAATAGTGTTGTCAAAACTACCGACTTTGATACCAAGTTGGTACTAAAATTTGGAAATGTGACGCTTTGAGCGCTGTTGAGCAGATTCGTAAACACCTCTGATTGGCCATTGTGTTCACGCACTCAACAGATATGTCTGTGATTGGCTATAATGATCAACGCTTCAAAAACATGTTGTAATAGACATTAATGATGCTCTTCACCATGTGCTTACACAGATACATACATTCCCACTCCCAAAACGCTTTCAATTGTTGATCATTGTAGCCAATCCTATGTTGAGTGTGTGAACACAAAGACCAATCAGAGGTGTTTACGAATCCACTCAACAGTGCTCAAAGCATCACGTTTTTTAAATTTCAGTATCGACTTGGTATCAAAGTCAGTACTTTTAACAACACTAACGCTAAGTATGTGGTATGTTCTAGAGTACATGAAGATCAATAGGACCACTGGCCTGGACTTTCATCATTTTAATTAAATGCCACCATAGTTCATAATCCATCAGTTGCTAGACCATATATTCACAAGTTCTTATATAAACTTTATGTAGAATGCTAGCAACAGCAGCTGCAAGACTAATGACCCTGTCTTTACAATATCCAGACTAAAATGAGCATACAATACTGTTTCAGAGTGAAACTACTTCTTGAATTGTAATATCTACTCAGCATAAGTGCACAGCTCCATTAAGACATATATAATGCATCAGAGCTGTACATCCAACTATGGTTCAACAAAGACAGGAAGCCTGCGTTTCTGAAAGCATGACAGATGAGTGTTTCAAACAAGCCCTCTGGGCTACAAAGGGCTAGTTGTAAATTATTCAGGTTGTTTGTGTATGCTCAAACCACGAGTCCAACTTCAACTCCAGACACATGCCATGAAACGTTCAAGAACTGGAACAAGCCCTAATGTTTCATTTCGATATCAACCACATGCATCAAATGTTATACAGCAGGTATAAAACATTTTTGACAATCAAAATGAATTGGTTTAATACAAAACTAAAACTTTTAGAGATCCCTGTACATTGCAGGTCTCGGGATGCAGTTAATCAAGTTGAAAGCTGCACTGGTTCACATGCAATTTACATCAAGGTAGGGTGAAGCATAAACCAACAGAAATTAAAAAGAAGGAATACAGTATCTTGGATATAACAAATGCAAAGACTCCAATCAAGGCAAATAGCTTAAACTTTGACATGCTAAGTCTAAATAAAGCCATACTAAAGGAGTATAAGAAGCTCACCTTGGCAAAAAGAACTCCTTTAGCAGCCAGAGCATCCTCGCTGCGCCCATTGGGGAAGCATTCATAATGGGCATCCAAAATAGGGTAGCGACTGGCCAACAGAAGCCCGCTGTTCAAGAACTTGAACCTTGAGCAACAGCCTTTCCAGCCATAGCGTCCCACATCGCTCAGCACAAAGGGAAAATAGCGGTGCAGCTGCCTCCTGAGCCTGTCTGCAGCCCGCCTGTCGAAGACTTCCTGCAGACAAAGGAAGTCCAGGTTGGCTGGGAAAAAGGCAGAGATCTCATGGTCAAAGCCGTCATCGCCGTGACGGCGCTTGCGCCCGATCGGTCTTTTGAAGACTGAGGTGCGGTGTTGTGAAAGGGTATTGTTGGGGGATATGCCTCCATCAGCTGCGTGGAAGCGAACCAGGGATTCCCGAGAGGCTGTGCGGCTTTCTAGGCTACCCGTATCCCCGTCCCCGGTCTGATGGTTTCCTTTTTCATCCTCGACTGGCTCAGAATCAGGAGAGGTGATGCTGATTTGCACTCCAGCCGGATGGAGAGGACAGTCTTCTGAGTTCTGGATGATGTTGCTATGTACTGGACACTCACCAGTTGACTGTGGGTCTGCAAACTGGTGGACAGCACAATCTGGAGCATGCTCTTCTGCATTGGAGTGGAGAGGACACTCTGAGGAATTCTGGGCTTCAGTGCTGTGGATGGGGCAATCCGAGCTTGTACCTCCTGAGGGGTGAACGGGACACTCGGTTAAGGCCTCAGTCTCAGTTTCAGTGGTGACCACAGGCTCAGGACGATGGTCCAAAGAAGAGGTGCGACGGAAGCCCTGAGTGGCCAAGCTGCAGAAGGATGCCGCACTAATTGAAGTATTGGTGGGCGAATCAATATATATCTTGATCTGGGGTCTGCTGGCACCATTACGGATCCGCTTGCCCACTTCCCGAGCTCGGCGTTGAGTGTCCGCGAGGTTGTTGAAGCGTGCAAGTGAGTCTGGCAGCAGGCAAACATTGGCACTGCCAAAGCAAAAGCTGCGACCTTGTGGACGCCACTCAGCAAGTGCCGCCTCGGTTCCAGCCGATGCTCCCTGCTCGGCACCATGCTTGTCTGGTTTCTGGTGAGAGTAGATGTAGGGGTTCCTGATGGTCTGCAGTGGGGCCCACAAGAGGAAGCCAATTAAGGCGAAGGGTAAGGACACCAGTAACAGCACCAGGTAGAGAGGTGTAGAGATCAGGACCCCGAGTGCCAGAAAAGAGCAGGGATCCTGGGAGCGTCTACGTTTCTCCAGTGATGTTGCTACACAGGAGGCCAACAACCGGTCCAACAGCCAGTAGCAAGGGAAAACAAAGGCCCAAGACAGACGACTCAGAAAGCTGAGGAAGGCACTGGGGTAGGGAGAGGTATGCAAGACCATTTCTGGCTCACCTTGTAGACCAACTCCCAAAAAAAAAAAAAAAAAACAGTACAAAAAAGAACTAAAAACTTAACCCGCCCCCCTGTGGTGGGAAGAGTTACACTACATGGTTCTTGGGTCCTTTGCTATGTCCAACTTTGAATACGGGATATAAGGGGCTCCGTGCCCAGCCTCTTCCCTCCTTAGTGGGGGTCTGCAATGCTAGAGTCTCCTAAAGAATCTGTTCATAGTGATGACTAAAAAACCCTCCTGGGATCCAGAATATTCCAGGCACGGGAAGGGGAGGCCTCGTCAGAGCAGAGCCTGCAGACAACCAAGGGGAGGGGGGAACAGAATACACAGGCAATCAGATGAAAGTAGAGGATAATGTGCAATCAACAAATTGGATCCCAGTAAAATTTTAAACGTTTTGGAAATCATTATGAAGAATAAATAATAATAGCTTTTCATAGAATGCAGAGTGTCAGGTCACCAAATGTGGCCTGCAATGTAAGAATGTTGGCTTTTTTTTCCCCTTTTCTTTGCTGCTAAAAGTGCTTCATTTGCATCTGTGTTTCGAAATGGGTTTGGTAAAATATGTAATTTAATATATTGCTTATTGTTTGTAAATAAAATAAAATAAATACTCATATGAAATACAACTGACCTTTATACAGTACATGCTCTTTATTCAAACTGTGCAACTACAGTGGGATTTAAAAAGAAAGAGGTCTGCCAGATGTAGCTTATTATCCCGAATGATGACCTACTGATTTTAACAAAGGAGAAATTAGGATAATTACCATTTAAAAAGCTACCACTGCACAGGTGTCACTATAAAATATGATAACTAAGTCCCTTTGTAGAGTGATGGTGATTTTGTGGCTGTTGCTCATGAAATAAACAGGCAGAAACAGACACATACAAACAAATGGAGTAGATGATGAGTAAAATTAGATTGCAACCTCACAGAGAAACAATTACAGTGATAAAAGATGATATAGAAAAATATTCTCTGTCTTTGTTGCAATTAAATTTGCCTTGTTCTTGAACAATGAACTCAGTGAGGTGTTGCAGTTATTTTGTTTTAAGCCCTTTATTCAGTATGATTTATAATTGTTAAATATAATTAAAATAAATATAATTAGTGCAATGGAGCTAAAAAAAACATAAGAAAAAATTTTAATATGTTTTTTTAACCCATTCAACTAGGGGCATTTGTACCCCTAATACTATTCCTCCACTTATTTGATATTTAATCACCTCAACAAAGCTGAAAATCATAAACAAGCCTTTTATCTCAAAATTTATATGTCATAAATTAAAAATAAATCTCATTAAATACAAAAATCTTAAAATGTATTAAATGGTTATTTAATTATCTCTTTTCTCATTACAGCATGCAGTGAAATCATGGATCAGGACCTTTTTGCAGTGCAAAAACAGATGTTTAGGAAAGTATTTGAAACAGAAAAGGGTCTTTTACTCCTGTAACATTAGCTGGCATGGAGCATATGAAATCGATGGTGTAGAGAACCCAAGTGCAGTTTATTTACAGTGGTGATATCCAAAACTAAATCAAAGACATAAACCATGAGACAATAAACTATGACCTGGCATGTGGAACATGGAACAGCGTAACAAACTTTAATCTGCAACAAGGAAACATGGCAAACATGGGGGATTAAATACAAGAAAATGGGTAGTCACATGGCAAAAACAACCAATTACAAACAGAACTGTTTAAAAAAAAAAAAAAAAAAAAGAAATATCGCAATATATATCGCCTTTCTTACAGTTTCGCAATATATCACAATATATCGTATCGTAACCCCTGCGCCGTGATACATATCGTATCGTCAGATTCTTGGCGATACACAGCCCTAGTGGTGGGAGAAAAACACTGACATTCTGGATACGGATGGCAATAAAATCACAGACTAGCAATAAAATCACAGACACTGTAAAAAAAATGCGATATTATATTAATATATTGCGATATTTCTTTTTTTAGAACTTTTTTTTAGCAGTTCTGTTTGTAATTGGTTGTTTTTGTCATGTGACTACCCATTTTCTTCTATGTCATGTGACTACCCATTTTCTTGTATTTAATGTAAATGTTAAAATACCTTATGTCCCCATGAGAAACAATTATCGTCCGAATAGGGCTAATGAACATGAACCAATAAGAGAACAGAACTGATATAAGACAATTAAACAATGAAAACATGACACAAGAACCAGCAAGAAACAGACATGAAACACATGAGTGGGACATGAAAACACACAACACAAATCAACTCCAAAATAAAAGACATGAAAACATGAACTGAGAACATGACACATAACCTAACCAGACGTGACAACCCCCTGCTATACCTTAATTATTATAATTAGTTCTAATTATTTCAGTTATTCTAAAATATACAAGATAATAGCATAAACTAATATATAAATTAAGCTTTGCAGCCATTGTGCTTTTAAAACTTAGCTGCCTTTTTATGTTGAGTTGCAGGTTGCCTTTTTTGTGGCAGATGCTCCTGAAACCCTGACCTAAATGATCAAAAGATTCGCCAAAGATCAAAGTGGGTAGGTCCATCTTTGACATAACCAGGAAATTTATGTTACTGGTGTGGGTATATAATTATGCTGACAGCCACTGATGTCACAAAACAAAATAATGAGTACGGAAAGACACTTTCACAAATCTGACGTCCAGTTGTTTACTCGAGAATTAACATTATATTTACCTGTCATATTGTTAGCATAATCAATTCACAATAGCTAAAATCAAGTTCCATGCCACATTATGGAAATAATATGGGTTGTGAACACCGTTTCATGTGAAAGAGGTGTCTTTGCTGATTTTCACATACAAAAGACCTTTCTCACACAAAGTTCTCTAAAAATACTACTAAAGCTAAAGCACAGATTAATGTCCCACATGTATTTTACTCCATAAGCATACAGCAGTTTCCCATAACACAGAGCATCATGTACAAATAATCCCTTTGCATCCACACTCACCTCATCTGCACACACACCCAATCTGTGGATTAATAATTTCGAGGGTTTTATCCATCATTGCCGCCTAATCTGCACTGCACCGTTGTGTCGGCTGCATAGACGTGAGGAAAAATCTCATAATTTTTTCTGAGAGGGCTGATTTTGACAGCCCGCAGCGAGCACAGGCAAGAATTTGAGCCGTCCGACTCAGAGTGACAGACAGGGCCGTCGGTGCTCAAGAACAGGAAAAGGAAGAGTGTAGCAAATGAACGTGTGGTACTTTGCAGCTGTGCATGCTGTATACATGCGCATTACCGCACAAACACACACTTACACACATGTGTGAGGGGGGTTAAGCAACCGTGTCTTTAGGTTAAGCTTGCCTACTGCTGAGCAGCTTTCAGGTCACACACACACACACAAAGCTTACAAAGGGAATCTGGTGCAAAAACAATGTCCTCAACTCTTCACAGACTCCCAGAGAAGGTCCTGTTGTTATTTTGCCCCCAGTGCTGCCATATGGTTCTGTAGAAGGCACATATATACTTAACCACAAATGCACACTCAAATCTATACTGAAACCGACAGATAAATAGATGTAAACTTATCAGTCCCCAGTTAGGTGATCTGAGCCAGCCCAGAGGGGCATTTTATTGCTCAAAGATTGCTCTTTAATAGCTCAGGAGACATTAAATCCCTTTGATGCTTCATTTAAAGGTGCAGTAAGTGATATTAGCCACTCTGGGACTGTTAGACATGTCCCCTCTTTTCAAAACCCGCCTACTTCAACAGCAAACTTCCTGCTTCCCATATATGGGCTGTAGTGTGAACATGCAAGATTAATGACAGAAAATTTCTAAACAAAGAATCTGACACCTCTAATTTAGTAAGATGTAATATATTATATGAATATTTTCTGTGTCATTCCATAAAAAATGCTTTCAGCAAGTTTAAGGATTTAATTAATGTGGATAGCATAGCTCATATAATTTTTGGTATTTTGTAGAATTTGATGAGAAATGTTTATGTCAGTGTTATTTTAATATTATTTGCATACTATTATTGTATTTATAAATATTTTTATGTTTAGTTTTTATTTGTTTAGTTTTTAGTAATTTTTGTGCTTTTTATTAGTTTCTGCTTTTTAAAATATTTCTATTTAGCTTTAATTTTTATTTTAGTTTTAGTAATTTTAGTCAGCCTACTTTAACTTTAGCTTATTTTTTTGTTGCCAAAACTTTCCAATTTTTTTTTTTAAAGTTTTTAATCTAATATTTAGATTATGTTTTTTTTTTTTTCAGCTTTATTTCAATTACTGAAAATGCTTTTTAATAGTTTTAGTTTTAGTTAACAACATCACCACTAGTTCATTTTGACCTCTGACTTTCAATTGCAGACTTTGGCATCTTGGCAAATCTGAGCACAATTTGAAAAAATGTTGTGATATCTTATGAAACCCTAGAAGGGACACACTATAAATAAGATGTAAGTCTCTCTTTGCTCTCCATCTAATGAAGTGATGTCTAGGAGAAACATTTTTCTTTTCTTTTCTATTTGTGTAGTATTGAAACAACTCTCATTGTGTTCAGGAGACTTCTGTTGTTTTGACCCAGCCACTGCTCCGTGTGTTTACATTAAGTGTATGCACTTAAAGGTTTTGTGTGCCTTCAATAACTTGTCTTCGAGAGTCAATATTGCTCCAGAACAGACCAGAAGCCTGATAATCAAGGCAATAAACGAAATGAATGCGAACACCAACAGAAAGTCTGTTACCTAACACTTTGTTTAGAAAGCCTCAGCTATAGATCCGTTTAAACACGAATCCTTCACCTTCTAATCAATACTGATCACAACTTTCCCCATGAGGAAAGAGAGAGACACTGAGAAATGTCACGTCGATGACTGTGACTGTTTACCAGCGAATATAAATGTATAAACAAAAAAAATCTGTTCTGTACAACTCGAACGTAAGTATTACGTTTATTTTCTGCAGGTGAATCTCACAACAGCTGCCAAGAACATATGTGATGCGATCTAGGAAAACCCGTCGGATGTCACGACGGAACGTTTTCAGTAGTCAAAAAATAGGTTGAATGTCATTTTTTTTTTTGTCAAAATTGGGTTTTCATTAAATTATTATTCTATAACATCTTGTCTATCATATCTGAGGATATCTTGGCAAAATTTGCCTGTTAAGTGCAGAAAAATAGCAATTTATAGTGGCAAGTCTTTCTCTAATGTTACTTTTCAAGAGCACACCCGGTGGAGGTGAAAAAAATCTGCCATAGCTTTCCCTCTCTTAACACTACAAAGACAGTTCACCTATCAAAATAAACAACATAACATGTAGAATGAAGGTGTATTAATGCAAATTTCCTGTAAACTACAACACGCAAAGAGTTTTTTTTCTAATGCAATGTTATCGTGAGAACGGAGCTATAATGAACAAACGTTCTAATTATGTGTTTATTAGCGGTTGAATTCAAATCAAATACTGCCAAACTGCACATACTACTTCTGAATAGGATGTCTACTTCATAAAAAGTATGAAAATATGGAAATATATGGATCACTCAAATAAATTGAGGCGCCCTTACAGTAATGGAGCTTGGATGTCATCTAGTGAAAAAGTTTGGTACTGCGCCCAAACAAAATCTTACTGAAAGCTCATTTTTGAAATATTTCAACCTAAAATTTGGAATGTTGACATTTTTGGCTTTGATTTTCTAGCAGTTTAAGAGTAAAACATGTTTTGTAATATGTTATTATAAAATATAAACAATTATATTTTTACATTTTCATAAACTTAAACTTCTATAACTTTTTTTTATTTCACTTTCCTAATTTATTTCACTTCTAAAATAATCTGACAAGTGTCTTCTTTAAAACAAGACCAACCTTAGGTCTATATTCCAAAGCATTCTTGAATTACAACCATTTATGTTTGGATAGTGCATTTTCATGTCTGTGCGAAAAAAGGGGGTGACAGTTATTAAAACCTGTTTTTCTCAAAATTATGTTCCTGAAAATCAGAGCGATCAGCCGATTCAGATAACCATAACTTTTGTTACAGACAAGCTATGAAAGAAGTAAAAACAGATTTGGAAAGAAAATCCAGCTTTCATATGATATTGAAACCTGTGATAAGTAAAATTTCACCATGTGATGGGTTTTCGCAGGATCACATCACATATAGGTTCACTCCAAAATCAAAAGGAAAAAACTTTATTAAACTAAAACTATGAAATTAAAATGAGAAATTAGTTTAGAGATATGCTAATGTCCTCCTCAAGGTTGATAAAATTATGACAATTTAGAAAATAAATGTGATATGGTTACTGTCTCTTTAAGAGAATGCTTTCATGTACATAAAATATTGTTATAATAAAATAAATAACAACTATTAAAATAAAATAAAAATAGACATGATCTGTGTACAACTCCAGTTGCAGAAAAGTTTGTAAAATGTAATCAAATTAAGAATCTGTGATTTGTTAATTCTCTTTAACCTTTATTTAAAGTCCCCCTGTAGTCAATAATTTTATCCCTTAAAACTCATCTTTGATCACCAAAATGACATATTTAAATGTTTTTTTCCTGTAAAAAAATGTCTTAAAATAGCTTGAATGTAACTCTACACCCTTGCCTCATTTAGTATACGCGGATCTATAAATATGCTAATTAGCCACGCCTCCACTCACTCACATGAGCTCAGAGATCCACTCGGTCAACTTACCGAGGTAAACGCTCCACAATGGTATCGCTCTTTACAACGTCGGACACATGACGGTAATTAATATGATCAGCCTTTTGCTTGACCACGTTATCAAACAACTAATAATGTGTTGCTAACACAAACCATGCACAAACCATGTTCCCGTTTGTCATCTCAGACAGCTGCCTTCTAAAAATCAAAATCCTTAGAAACACTTTGAACTTCATTTAGGTCAACAAAGGCATCATAACATCGTAATATACATCATACACCCGCTATATTGCTAAATCTACCATACAAATATGGGTCATGGTGCACCACTTTGTGCCAAATTTCATGAGAGAATTGTCAAACAATTCAAAAATGCAAGACTCAGGGAATCCATCAAGATTCAGGGAATCCAGAGAAATCTCAGTCCGTGTAGGGCAAGGCAGGAGACTGTTGAATGTGCGTGACCTTCAAGCCCTCTTTTTTCCTTTGTACTTTTGTCAGTTAATTAAAGGTTAAAGAGAATTAACAAATCACAGATTCTTGATTTTATTACATTTTACAAAATGTCCCAACTTTTCTGGAATTGGGGTTGTAATTATGTGTTATTCCTTTAAGAAAGCATTTGAAAACTGCTGTACAAATGTGCATGGCCTTCCTGTAAACTCAAGACACTGATCAAGATTAATTTGATTGTGTGCATGTGTGTTTGTGTGTGGACAGTTCTCTGTGTTTTTTTGTGTGCGTGCGTGCTGATTTTGTGTCTGGTAACTTTAGAGATCAATGCAAACTCATCAGAAGCTCTGTGCCACTTTCCTATTGGTTCATTATTAATGGACCACAGGAAGAGAGAGCGATAGCCATAAAGAAAGGAAGAGACAGCATAAGTGTAAAGGCCCGAAACATGATCCATACAGATAATTTACTCCGTACTTTTACAGAATCAACAAGGATAGCTTAATGAAACATACTGTGACATACGCACAAGCCCTGAGGTTCTCATATCACTTTTATGTCATGTTCATTTATCTCATCTTTTAATTTCCTGTGGAACTTGGCCATTGCTTATTCTTGACTAATGTGTACGTGTGTGTATGTGTGTGTGTGTGTGTGTGTGTGTGTGTGTGTGTGTGTGTATGTGCACCAGAGCGAGCGACTGACACTGCACTGAGCACACTCAGGGGAGTTTGTTGCCATGGAGACACTGCACTCACTCATGAACAGTATTGCTGTTGTCTATCAGTCTGGTCAATGCCCCTTCAGTATGACACACACCCACATACAAACACAAAAATATTATTTAATCTACACTTATCTGTACTTCAGCTGTACCTTAGTGGTCTAAACCAACTAAAGGTAATGTCTTCAAGCAAAATAAAAAATAAAATAAAATAAAATAAAATGAAATAATGAAATGAAATGAAATAAAATAGCATAAAATAAAATAAAATAGCATAAAATAAAATAAAATATAATAGCATAAAATAGCATAAAATAGCATAAAATAAAATAAATGAGCATGAAAATAAAATAAATGAGCATAAAATAAAATAGCATAAAATAAAATAAAATAGCATAAAATAAAATAAAATAGCATAAAATAAAATAAAATAAAATAAATGAGCATAAAATAAAATAGCATAAAATAAAATAAAATAAAATAGTACTTCACGAGGAGAAGCTGCCACATCAAACTAAGTAAAAATAAGCCTGATTAATTATTGAATATAAAGCTCCAAAATTAAAGTTGTTTATCCTTCCATCAAAGAGAGTTCTCCCATTTGCAAAGCAAAATATTTCTTAAAATGTATGTACAAGTGAAATATAAACAAATATTTTAAAACATAGAAACAGACAATGATATATATATATATATATATATATATAGAAACAGACAATGATATATATATATATATATATATATAACAGGGTTTTTCACTGTAAAAAAAACATTATACAGTGTATGAATGTCTCATAAGGAACACATCAAGTTCTATTTTAACCGCAACTTTTGTACGCAAACATAATAAACATAATCATCTTAAAAAGAGCATAGTCTAGTAATATCCAGGCAATAATCATTGTAAAAACATGTGAATGTTGTTCTAAAATTTTGGTAATGTATGTTTACTATTACAGTAGATGCTAAACTGTAATCAATGTATAGTTTGCAAATGGCTTTCTGGCCTACACTTAATATAATTGAAAAAATGCAGAGGGACAGCAATCACCAGACAAGTGTCTTCAAATCCCATGATGACAACACTTGCTGTATGCAAGGTGTTAATGAAGCCGGGTATCGCACTCATTTAAGTCGTAAACATTGCACAATTTAAATGAGATGAGGAAATTCCAGCCGAAGCATTGGCTCTCTTGAGTATTCTCACACTCAAATATGGGCTAATTGCAGTGGAAGAATGTTTGTGATATAATTTAATCCATTAACAGATCAAATGGCATTCATGCTGCATGGTAGATAAAGCTCATTTCAGCTGCTAATCAATGTGACACCTTTGTGGAGGGATTATGACCGTCAGATCCTCAATAATCCATCATTAATCAATGCAGGTGTAATCCTTATCAATCTGGCAACTGAGGGCTGTTTCAACAACAAACCTCCTACTATTGTTTTGTGATAATAAATTTTAACTATTAAAGAAAAAATTGAGAGATGCTAGACTGTGAAAACGTCTCCCTGCGTCATAGGAAGGTTTTTTTTGAGTGTTTTTAGCACATTGTTACGTGGTTTCTATGGTATAGTGGGTGGTTGACAATACTACTTTATTTTTATACTAAAAGTATGCATTAATAATAAATGTGCTTTTTTAATACTAATAAAGCCACAATTTTATACTAACAAATACATACTTAGTTTACCTGTTTGTAATGTCTTAATTATCTAACATATGTTTAAATAAATTTGTCATAAAAACAAGTTATGACAATAACTGTTGATGATTATATTTCAAAAATGAATTGTAGTAGAAAAATAATTGAAAAATAAATTTATAATTAGATTCAGAAATTAATGCAAAACCTGCATTATGTGCAATTTACTTGAGTGTTGATTATTATATCTAAAAATAAATAGCAACTGAATTTAATATTTTAGGCTCTGTTGTTAATTTTAACCTTTAATATATAGTATATTATAGTAATGTGCAAAAAAAGGGCTTCCTGTATATAGTTTACAGCATTAGCTGAGATTAGGGCTGGGCGATATGGCAAAAAAATAAAATCTCGATTTTTTTCAGAACGACTGAACGATTCACGATTTTGTTTTTTTTTATTTTATTTTTTTTATTTTTTTTTTACTGTTTAACTAGTCAACTTAACTACAATATGGTTTAGGTAACATTCTCTTTATTAACAATCTGGTTAAAAAAAAGTTCCATTCCAAGTGCACCACACATGAAGTGATCAACATGGTGTAATGTAAAACAATTTGTTAAATATCTTTGCAGAAATATGCCTGAAATATGAAGGCAAATGTTGTATAAACTTATCTTAAACACATCCTATATACTCAGAAATACTCAGAAATAAGAAAATGCCAAATATTTCTTAGTCAAAAAGTAATAGCAATAAATAACACCAGTAATAGTAACTATTATTAACAGCAAATGCTTTATAAAAACAGAAAACAACAGCAGCTTTCAGCCTGTCACCATCATGCAAACATGAAATATCAAACAGGTTTACAGGTTTTTGCATTCCATTGCGCTATTTGTCCTATTGTTTTTATGTTTGGCGGACATAGGTGTTGCACTTGTGTCTCGCGTCTTTTGCAGCGTCTCACTCCTGAAACGGCATTCTAAAAACACGGCGGTCAAGTTAAAAAGAAAGACATGTAAACTCGCGTTTAATAACTTTGCCTTTTTTTCTCATTCCACTGCCTGCGTCTCATTTTTATAACGCAATAACGCATTTCTGAATGAACAGCCACTTAAGAATAGTGATGTTCTACGTTCATAGAGCGTCACATGATAGCGGTTAATCAGGCGCGCCGGCGCCATCATGAGGTCGGATCATTTTCTTCTCCTAATGCGGTTTTCATTGCTGTATTGTCAACATGTCTAATTGTAACGCTTGCTAACATTTTTATTCAAAATCGCAATTTCTCGATTTAAAAAATAATAAAATCGAGGCAAAACATTAAATTCGAATTAATCGAAAAAATCGCCCAGCCCTAACTGAGATTTTTTTATCCTTAAGAAAATGTTAATTATGATTGAATTTATTTAAAAAGAGAGGCATGATTTGTTCACTAAACCACTGTTTAATAAAAAAAGAAGCAATTTGTTGTTTGTGTACAATGTACAATGTTTGTGTACCGTTACACCCCTAATATATATATATATATATATATATATATATATATATATTTTTTTTTTTTTTTTTTTAAATACGTAACTTAATATATGATAAAATAAAAAAAAAAAAGCAATAAAAGCAATAAAAAGCAGTCATGCAATTGTTACCTTAAAATGGCATTTCTACCTACAAAGCAACTTTTGCAGAGACAAGACTGGTTCTGTCACCCCTTTCATGAGTTTAACCCTCAACTATCCCTGAATTTGAATGCAGTTTAATGCAGGGATCTGGTTTAATGAACTGAATTACTGCCATTAGAGGAATGATCATTGCGATTATCTGTCGTCCAAAAAGCAGCAGATAACTCAAGTCTGATTGTGCCAAGACTTCCATTCAGCGGGGAGCGACCATTACTCACCCAGACTCCCTGACACCTGGTTACACAAGGTGATGAGTGCTTTTACTGTGTGGGCGCTTGTGAGATTGAGTGGCATCCAGGGGCAAGACAGACAGAGAGTGTTTGAGTGAAGAAGTGCGTAGGACGGCAGAGGAGAGGCAAGGTGCTATTAGATATGGCTGTGCTAGATTTCTCTCAATGTTCATTTCTTGTGATGTGTGTATGAATATACTGTACAGTGGGGTTCAACACTCTGAGACCACACTGGAAATATTTTTACTTTGAAAATAAACAAAATGAGAAAAAAAAAAAAAAAAAAGAAAGTTTATGACTTAAAATGTAAGTAATATTTAAGATTAAATACTATTTCTAGGTCACAAATCAAAATGTAAGCAGATTTGTGACTTTGACTATGTTAAGTCCTTTGTACAAAAGGTCAAAACCACAGAGCAGCTGCTCTTAAACATTCTACAATCATGCTGGATATAATATGGATCATCAGGTTTTGAAAAATTAATTAAAATTAATTTGCAAAATGATTTTAAATGCCAAATAATTTTATTATCCATATTTAAAACAAAAAAATATATATATATAAAAAATAATAAATATTTAATAATTTCACTCAAATTGTTAATTAAATATGACAAATATACTTTAATACATTAATAAATGATCAAATATCAAATTAGAAAAAAGAAACACAAGCATTATCTCTAGTGGTCTCATGCAGACCCTATTGTACTTTTGTGTTCGTCTTTGAATGAATTAAAGCTGCTACGCACAGATCCTTCGGTTTGTGGAATGACAGCAGAGGATTATGATGATGATTCAGTATTACCCATCATGCTCTTGGGCAGTGGCCCATATGGGCCCCCCCATCTCTACAGGGTGTTTGCTCTAAATATACTCTCAAATCTAGATCATGCTGGATCAATACTCTGCTACACACAGAGGCACACGCTTTCCACTACTATACGTATCATACTGTGTTTACTGAAGGAACAATTCCTCTGTGATATTTTCTCTGTGGTCATTTAACCTAGCTCTCCTCCCCCCCACCCCCGTCTCACATCTCTCTCCGTCTCGTTCGCTTTTTCCATCTGTATGCTTGACCCTAAGTGATCCACACAAATACAAATTGCTTTTAGACTTGTGGCTGAACACAAAGACAACTTGCAAATCAATAAACCCTGACCTGCCTTCGAAAGCACACATGTACGCAAATGAAAATAAAACGTGTACAAACACACACACACATAAATACAACACAATGCATCACAAGTTTAAAACCATACTCTCTCGAGGAACAAATATACTCTATGTTGTGGATTGATTTGCTCTACATTGCTCAGGTTGAACACCACTGACATGTGTTTATGTGTTTCTCTCTATATCCGTTTTTCCAGTAGATTTAATGTGGTCAAAGGCATTTTGAAGACAGATTGAAAACAGTGTACAGTCAGCACAGTTTCATCCAAACATGCATAGTAAGGGAAAACAAGCCACAATCAGACATGTCATCCAAATGTTCCTCAGCTCTGATGCAAATGAGTCATTTGATTACTTTATTCTTCCAATATTTTTTTTTTCTCCACAAAATGAGAAGCTATAACACAGACATTACATTCTGACTGATGCCAATAGCCAATTAATTTTATGACTGAAAACCAGTTTGATAACAGTTATGTATTTGTTTTTACTCGGCCTGTTAAAAAACAATTAAATTTCAATTCTACAGTGTTACATTCTTAAAGTAATACATTAAAACAAAATACAAAGACTGAGAAAATACAGCACTTTTGTAACCTGTCATAAAATAATCAACCTGCACTATATATGTTTGACTGTCTATGGTAGTAAAATAGTTTAATGATGATATCAGATTTTACCATATTAATATTCATGTACTATGATACATGAATAATTCATCTACTGCCAAATTATATATATATATATATATATATATATATATATATATATATATATATAAACATGGTAGCATTGCCCTGGTAGTAAAATAAAATAAAATAATAAAACATGGAATATCAATAATGATATCTAGGGCTTTTCACACTGCGTTTAACCAGGGTAATCTTCGTTCTTAACACTGCTTTTAACCCTGGGTAAAGGAACGTTTCACACTTGTAAGTGGGGTTAGCACAGCTTTTTAACCGGGGTTATGAAGCCCTGCAGTTAGCACTGCTTTTGCGGTGTTAAACCCGCATTGCGGTGAAAAACTTGCACAGTGTGAAACGATATGGCGTTAGAATGTTACAGCTAGATGACTGGCAACAGACAACCAATCGCATACTCGTATTTGCCTGGACAGTCACGGAAACTATATGGGTCACTGACGAATACGGTTTTTAAAAGTGCAGAAAAACATAATGGAAATATAATTAATGTTGAAGTTTTTTTAAGTGTTATCAATGAGATTATGTGGTTTTTATAATCAATTAACACTGATTTTGTCATTTTTTCCAAGATGGCCAAAATGCATCACGAAAAAAGTCATTCGGTTTAACCAAAATTTTGGTTTTACCGAATGACACTTTTGGTTATATCGAATGATGATATTTTCAAACAATGCTAACAGGGTAATATCTAGCTAGCAAGCAAAAGGACAATTAAACATTTTATATTTAGTGCAGGTTTTTAAAATATTACAACATTTTCCATGTTTTATAGCGGTTGTACCGAATGACCTGATGTGAAAACATGAATTTTTCAAATAGTTAAAAGAGAGTTAGTTACTTTGCTTCACGACCATGTGGTCCTTTGCATGTGTCTGAATGATGTCACATCCTGTCACATGATACTGACCACATGACTCGATCCAAAATGGTCTCTTTATATTGGTTACTCCGAATGACATCAATGAAATTCATTTTTCCGGACTTTCTTTCTCATAACAAAGCAACGACTTCTACACATAATTTTAATACCATTTTGCACTCTGTTGATATATGATGTTATAAAATCATGCCAGAATAAAAAATATATACATTTATTACATTTTAAGATATTTTAATCACAAATGAAATGGCTGTATTGGCCTTTGGACGGTTAAACCGAATGACCTTTTGACACTTTAAAATCTTTAAAATACCTTTATATGTAGGAAAATGTAATTAAAACCTTTTGGATTCAATAAAAGAGATTTAGTTGTACTACCTTACATACTTTGGATGTCATATCTTTGTTTTTTATTATTATTAAGGCTCACGTCATTGACCTATATATAAACAGTAAATTCAGCGTTTGAGAGGAAAAATGTCAAATCCTGACAGAAAACGCGTCAATTTGAGTGAAGAAGAGACCGTTTCATTCTTACCTTTATAGTCTGTTTTTACCTTTATGTAAACAGGTCACATGCTGCGTTTAACCGATGATCAATGACAATGACACCGCAAATATGCAAATAAGAAGGTTAACCCAGGGTTTAGGAATGTACAATGTGAAACATCAGCTTACGAATACCCAGGATTAATTGTTAACTCTAGGTAAATTATGAGGAACAAGATAACCCAGGATTCTGTTTACCCGGGGTTTAGAACGACCCAGGGTTAACTATTTCAAGTGTGAAAAGCCCTTCTGAGGAGCAGAAATAATTCTGCTATATCTGATTCAATTTAAACAGTGTACACAAAATTTAGGAATTTAACACCCCAAATAAATAAATATCCATTGAAGAGACTGCTGGTAAATTTCGAAACAGACACCAGGCCGTTAATCGGCCAAGACAATAATCTCAAAATAGCCTGAATCTAATCTGCCTAAGCTGAAATATAGGCCTATAACTACTTTGTGGTTCCTCTGTGTCTCAGTGAGTCCATCATGCGGTTTGAGACAGTCAGAGTTGATGTGTCTAGTTGAGAGCACCTGATCCTTCATGTCTTATTACATCACAGTCAGAGCAAATGAACAGAACGAGACAGGCACAGCCCAGAGCTCCAGCAGAGGATGGGAGGGGTGGAAAGGGGGCGGCATTGTCAGAGCGAACTCAAGCATACGAGAACAGAGTTGCCAGGGAAACCGCCCTAAAACCAAACGCCACCTCGCAGGCAAAGGAAACCGAGGTGAGCAGTAGGTCATATGTGGCAGAAAAAGAGAGAGAGGGCATCCCAGCAGGACAGAGACGGTGCACATGTTCTTTTGGTTCTCCTGCTGATCATAACATGTTCTGTGACAGCATATGAGCACCTACGACACCATCTCCTGCTGCCTGGCACCGCAGCAGCCCACATTAACATCCATACGTCTCTGATGTGTAGAGCTGCTACTTGTTTATAATAGCAGGGGACCATCAAGCTTAATTAAACACAGACACACACATTTGCCATACACAAACAGTGGCCCAAAAAGTATTTACAGGCCACTATTTGTTTAAAGACGCATAAATCATCACAATTAAATTACAAAATGTCAAACCAAATGCCATTTATTTGAAAGAAAAACAGCCCTCCTAATCAAAATCAATGTGAATTTTTGTTTGCAACCCATTTTACTTATGTAATCTGACAAAACAAAAGAGGATAGTCAGTGAGAAGAAAAAAAGTAGGAAGGGATTTAATTTTATCCATCTGGAATTAATTTAAAAAAACAATAAATGTGAGTTTGCTAAAACAATGTCTAAATAGCTAGCAATGATACACTGTAAAAAAACAATTGTTGGTTTAACTTAAAAAAAAGTAAGTTGCCTTAAAACTTTGAGTTCATTCAAAGTCCCTTTCAAGGAAAGTCCGGCCATATTTGCAATGCCTCTGGGCAGCTATTTTAGGCATCCAAGACTAAGTCCTATCGATTTGAACAGGGGAATCCTGAAATCTCAAAAACTGCTTGGCGAACTCACAATTAAATAACATATTTCAAATCAGCAGCAAAGTCATGAACCGTCCCATAACCGTGTTTCTTATGCTCAAATAGCGTTAAAAAAAGCTTATTTTTCAGGCTAGACGAGCAAATGCGCATGTGCAGTCCTAAGCGCAAGTCTCAGGTTTCAATGGGAACCAGAGCTTCCAGCTGCAGTGACGCAATGACTTTACAGTCAGCGATTGGCTCTTTTACTTAGAAGGCGGGACTTATTCCACCATATTGCGTGTTGCAGTTTCTCCCATTCATAACTAATAGGAGTGAACCGTCTTTCTATATCTAAAGTCGTTGGTTCGTTGAAACTAAAAATTTTAGTTAATACAATGAAGGCAATTGGTTTAATCAACAGAAACTCAAAATATTATGTTATTTGAACCACATTAATTATTGAAGTTGATTTGACAAAAGAAAAAATGTTGTGATAACAAATCATGAAAATAATTTTTTACAGTAAGATACGTAGTAGTAGTAGTAGTCATAATAATAATAATAAGTACTATTATTATTATTAGAATAACAAAGTAATTAATTGTTCACAATGAGACCAAGCATTAAGAAATTAAATTTCCATTTTAATTGTATGTATATTTATATTTAGTTTTATATTTAGTTATATTTTTATATTTAGTTATATTTAGTTGATTTTTTGAGAAAAAAAAAAAATATATATATATATATATATATATATATATGGGACCCATCAACTTTTTGGTTACCGACATTCTTCAAAATATCTTCTTTTGTGTTCAGCAGAAGAAAGAAATTCATACAGGTTTGGAACAACTTGAGGGTGAGTAAATGATGACAGAATTTTTATTTTTGGGTAAACTATCCCTTTAATACTAAATTAAAAAATTGCCTCACTGTTAAGTGATCTTAAAATCCAGTGAAATTGTTTATTACATAATGTGGAAAAAAAATAACTAAATAACCACAAAAGTAATATTACAAATCAGACACTTGTGAATGTAGTTTTTCGCCCCTGCATACCCAATTTGCACCAAAACAGAAATGCACGAATAGGTACCAGCATCAGCCACTAGGGGCGTCAAAAGCTGACCCCCCAGAAATTATCAAATGACTTCACACACTAGCACACATTTCCAACCCCAACCTGCACACACTCACATCTCTTCACCAGAAAAGCCTCTCATCTGTTTCGAGGTCAGCTCATATCCTGCAGGTAATGACAGACCTCATCCCTGTGCCGACCGACCCCTGACGGAAAGAGCAGGGTGCAGTAGGGTGGTTCTGAACCGAAGCACCCTCTGTAATCTACCAGCAGCCATGGCCTTAAGCGCATACACCCACAACCAGCGTCTCTCAGCCGGGCTGAGACTCTTAACTGGAGGTTCTCCCATAACCACAGCCCTAAAATAAGGACGGAGCCAGAGTTAGAAAGAGCAAACGCAAAGCATGGGTCCTAATCACACACTCCAGCTCCAATCATGCCAAACACAGTTATCTCCATCTACCGTATACAAGAGCTTCCCACAATTATTATGATTATCATTATCACGCAGCTAAAGCGATCCTATATCAAAATAACATATCACTTCACCAAATGCCTGTCAATCCATTAATGGATGGATGGCTAGGTAGTGTTAAAACCAGAGCTGAGCACACAGCCGATGTTCTATAAATGACCTACAAGGACACACACACACACACACACACAATCGTATTGTGCTGCTCTGTCAGATTAACTGAACAAAAACCAAATCCTTCTCTCTCGTTGCATTCATATTTCCCTGTGTACCAGCGGAGGACATCTAATCTCTTCATGTTAATGCAGTCTGTTCACAGAGCACTGCCAACATCAGCCAGCACACACATACACACAGGAGAGAAGTCTGGCTCAGAAATGGTAAGGTAAATATTGTTCTTTAGACAGATTTAAAGGGATAGTTCACCTAGAAATTAAATTCTGTCATCATTTACTCACCCTGATGTCGTTCCAAGCATGTGTGAAAAGAAGAAATCATGCACTTTTACATGCAATTCAAATAAATCAACGCTGAAAAGTTTGCAAAAGCACTGTTAAATATCATAGCAAGTATGTTGCAAATATTCAGTCTCCTCCAGTGACTGTAAGATGTAAACAGACACATTCATAAAATGTAAGATGTATCACACACACAAGTTATTTATTTTTTAATCCAGTTGAGATAGTAGTTAGATTGAAAGGTTTACATGGCTAAAATCTTCCCGTTAAACTGATTATTTAAGATCTACACCACCCCTTTGAATCAGATCAAAATTTAATTTGAATTGAGCTCAACAGGATTGTTTGATGAAGGCTTTTCAGTCTGATTATTAACAGATTATAGGGTTGTAGTATGTCAACGTACAGTAGTGAGTTGATCTCAAGAACCGAATCAGTGCAATTTGTGAATGAATCAGTCGGACTGGTTTTGTGAATCAAATCAGCTGCTGCTTGATTCATAAGTGAATAACTTTTAATTTTGGTGTCTTCCTTGCACAGCGATATAGTATGGCTTAGTGATGGGAGAAATTAAGCTTTTCGAAGCTTTGAATCAATTGAACCAATTGTTTCGCCAAATGATTCACTATTTTGAAGCATTCGAAACGACACACGCAGGTGACGCCTGCTGGTCATAACTACTATTGTTCCTTTTAATTATACAAATGTCTCAATAAAATGTCTACAAGTGCATAAAACTGATCAGAGATCAGGTAAAAACCATAGACACTTGTTCAAGGGTTCACCGCTGGGGGGCGAATCTTAGTAAATCCGCATGATTCATGGGTTCACAGAGATCGCATCCAGTGGTGAACCATTTCGAAACGTTTCGAAATAGTAATAGGTGTGTTCGACATCGGCTGCGGCTGGATGCAACCGATCGTTGAGAGTGGCCGCGTGCAGGCGGGGAGGAGCTGAAAACGGAGACGTGAAGTCGGACACTTTCAGCTTCTCGTAATGACGCTCGCGCTGCGTTTGCATACTTTATCACAGCTGAAGTGAAATAAATGCAATATTTGACTAATACACTGATTTTTTCATTCAATACTTTATGTACTGCTTACAGCGTCTGTTTTTACAAGAATAAAGTTCAACATAAGCATATATTATTTAAATACAAAATGTAGTGGGGTCTACGTTTTTTATCAGTTTTATTTTGATAAATACGACACAATATAACATCGCGACTACATGAAAAGAGCTTTAACTGTTATAAACGTGATCGTTGTCATGCGGTGAATCCGGCCAATCGTGAAACAGCTGCGTCGTCATCAGAGCTCGTGCAGCTCCTCTTGAGAAACTGCGCTGGCTGACTCAGGCGGCTGATCTCGAATCGCTCTCGCGGTACTTTGAAGCCATACGTCACAGTCACATGGCGTCGGCGCTGTCTCAAGTCGGACAAAATTTCTTACCGGCATGCACTGCTTCAAGTCAGCCGCCGATCAGTCTGTACGGCGCTGCAACAAGCCTAAAGACGTAACAAAGCCTCGTTTACTGAAATCATGTGACTTTGGCAGTATGAAACACACTCCGAACCAATGATTCGAAACAAAAGATTCGTAAAGCTTCATGAAGCAGTGTTTCGAAAGCACCCATCACTAGTATGGCTATGGAATATTGCCACGGACTATGCTCATGATACTTTTATCATATTTATAAAACAGAAATGCATGAATAAGCATCAGAATCTGCCACTAGGGTCATCATCCCCTAAAATCAGCTGACTCAAATGACCAATTAGTTGAACAAGACATTGCTGCTTGATTATTGGCTTGAATTTTGTGTGTTTTGCGCACAGCACTATTGTATGGCATCAGAATGTTTTGGAGATTTATCGAGTTCGAATTGTACTGACCATGATACTTTTAAGATGTTTTTGCGTTCTATGTGAAGCTTGAAAGCCTCAATGGCACTGAAATGAGTCTCCTTTTAATAAGAAAGCAAGACAAACAGATTTAGAACAACATGAGGGTGAGTACAATTTTAATTTCTGGATTAACTATCCCTTTAAAATCTTGTGTCTCGATCTAGGATTGTAGGCATGTATTTTTGAATATATTTGACCACTAAATTTCCATGTGCAAACATTGCTTTAGTCGCTCACAGCATGAGAAAACATTAGCAAACCTCACACAGAATGGATTCACTGTGCCTGCCGCGTCATTCGGCACTCAAAAGCATCCTTGAAATTCAGCACAGTGTTTGAATGAGGCTGAACAAGCTGTGCCCAAAATTCACACATTCACACACACACATGTAACACCCTTGTGCTATACCTGCCCTATTTCTGGCCCAGCGCTCCCCTAGTGTAACGTCTGTTGACCTGTAGCAAAACTAAAGACCTGTCCTAAAAATAGACTGTCACGTCACTATCACAATCCACCCTGCTGCTACACGGGATTGCTGTTGATGGATTCCGCATTCCCATTTATGTTATAGGCCATAATGTTATTCGTATTTGAGCATATTTTATGTTTAATAATAGTCTTTTTCCTGTGTTTATTTGATCATTTTTGTCTTTTGTCAGCGTAATGTTTCTGGACAATGTGTTTGGTATTTAATATGGTGTCTCTTTGAGAGAAGAGGATGGTGATGTTTTATAGGATGTAGTATTTACGTTAGTAGGGGGCATAACTTCCTTGGTGATCAGCTGTGGAAGCACAAGGTTTGTACCTTGTCTTTTGTTTGTTTCTGCTGTCTTCTTGGAAACAAGAATAAATCAGTTTTGGTTAAGAAACAAGAAGATGCTTGCAGAACTTTACTGACAGATTTTCAACAAATGATGGAATTTACAGTCAAGACTAAGGAAAATAACATGATGAAATGTTTTTATTTTTTTTTTGAATGTGACATTTAGGGTAAAACTAAAACTGACTATGCCACAACAGTAACAAACCAGTATTGTTCTTCTTCATACAAAGTAGCACAAATGGTCTCAAAACGAAACTCTTGAATACAATTCAAAGATTATACGGCATGATCCGTGCAAACTTTGGCAAATTCAGCGACTAGTTGTTCTCGAACACAAGCCATCTGACACAAGATCTGAGCAAATCCAGCCCGTATCACTGAATCATAATGACTCCAGAGATGCCAGAGCGACAGTCACACTTTACATTCATGATCAAGCTAAAACACAAAATAAGAGAGTAACAGAAAAACAGACGGAGATCATCTGTATATGGATGATTATTCAAATAGAGTAACTTCTCTGTACCCTAGGATGATTTTAGAAAGAAAACAATCATTTTAGTTTTAAAGGATACTTCAAATAGAGTGAATCTGTCCTGTTTTTAACAATAACTTATAAACCATTAAAGTATAATGTGAGCTATGAGGTTGTTAATCTAAAATATATATGTAGTTCTGTCATGAAACTCTCGATGGCACAGGCTGAAGGTCCTTAACGCAATCTGCTTGTAATCTCATCATTCTCTATAGGGCTCAGCTGATTGGTTCCTGCTGTATCAGTAGCCAATGAGCTTGCTGCTCAACCTTCAAATACTTGGTTAGCATTTGCCTAGCATTAGCATTAGCAGTGCGCTTTCAGAAACCCTCCAGCTTCCCCAGCTCCACCTGTATAGATCTGCTACGGGTAATTCATGCACGCTATATTGTACAGCAGCAGCATGTCTTACTTGCTTACAGCAGTGTGTTAAGTATGTTTTGGCAGTAGCAAGTCCCGTACTTGCTCTGTAGCAGCAGCAATAACCAACAGCAGCGTAGCAAAACTATTCCGCTAAGACCAAACATATCAACATTGTCATATCCATTACCATGTCAAACACTCCAAGAGCTGTCAAGACATAAATGCTTTTGTTGAAGCCGTCAGCCCGCATTATTTCAACTTATTTTTTAAATCATGTTGAACTGAATAATTCCAGCTGAAAAACTACATTACCCATGATTCTGCAGTCTCCAAATGCTCTCAAACACAAATATTTGTATATACATGCATATTTTGCAATAAACAAAATATATTGTTTCTACAAATATATTATCAATATCTTGAAATCAATAGATTTATATTTCTCCATTTGCAATGCTTTTTGGGATTGTAGTTCTTTACCTCATTAAAGCCGTTAAGTTGTACCTTTGTCTTTTTGCCTGATTTTCAAATACATTCAAATCAAATGTTGTGATTCTATAATAAATGTATAGTAATTAGGCCTGGGTGATAAAATGGTATCGATATTTATCGACAGTACATCTTAATCGATAACGATAGAAAAAATGTTCGATACAACTCTCGATATAGTTTCACTTATATGACGTGAAACGAGTGACACGCAAACAAGTTGCTGTGGAGTTCAGTTGCGCAATCGCCACGTGAGATCAAACACACAAACACATGAAAATGAGTGCTGTACCTGCCGGTGATGAGGAGATTGTGAATAAAAAAGGACATATCAGCTTGTCGGTGTGGCAGTATCATGGTTTCCTTACGTCTTACAGTTGATCTACTTCAAAGTTCGTCTTGAGAGAGCAGTTGTCATGTCGGTATAAACAGCTGCACAAACAGTGTTTCCAATCACACGGTATCTTTATTTCTGTGCTACAAATATTCAAATTATCACAGAAGTACTGAGATAAAAGTTCATAGTTCAGATAAAACTAAAGTCTATGTTGTCGATCAAAATAGAGCAAATCAGCTTTTGAAAGAAACTTGAAAATAAAAATGACGCATTAATCGATTACATTGTTTCACCACCAGGTGGCGATAAGTGACTGTTAAAAAATGTATTTGACGTTGAATCTACATTCAACAGATTCTTTCAAATACACTGATTCATCCAGTAATGAAACAAGAGTATGAGTCATTGAATCATGCATCCAAACAGATTTTTTTTTTAAAAATAATTAATTCAACTATATTTAAAATTGTAAAATAGACTGCAGCAATTAATATTTTGTCATAACCTCTAGTAAATTACGTTATTTCGTTTAGCTGTCATTCAGAATTGTGATCTTGGTTTGAAACAAACAAAAAAGTTTCTCAATTTCTCCAGAATTGTGCAGCTCTAAGTTTCTTTAACACTTATTTATTTAATCTTCATATAAAATATAAAAAAGATTTGTTTACATTTTATTTTGCTTTGTTTTAAAAATGATTTGTTGTTTGCCTTAATTAAAAATGCATTGGTTAAATTAAAAAAAAAAAAAAAATCTACTAATTTTTTTTCAATAATTATCGATACCGATCAATATAAAACATTATATCGTGATAATTTTTTTAGCTGTATCGCCCAGCCCTAATAGAATTTATTTGTCCCCAAATAAATTTTGAGAATGCATTTTTAATTCATTTCAATATTTATTTATTTTTTGTAATAGAAAAAGATTCCATTGCTCCAATAATGCTTTCATTAGCATCAGGTAGAGTAAAAAAATTCTGTTTTTTACACATTTTAATTAAACCCCAATCCATTTTCTGTGTCAGAAATAAATAATCTTAATTATGTCAGATAACACTGAAGCAAAACATGGTCAGATCAAAGTGTCTGAATAATATTTGGTATATATATATGATAAAGTTCAAAGTTAACTGACTGCAAATTGAAGGCATATCTAAAACTACATGTAACCAACTTTATTACCATTCCAATCAACATATCTCAAATCACACTTAAAGGTAGACCAGGATGTGATAAGTGTATTTACTGAAACAGTTTTTTCCAAGTAGTCCAAACTAACTGAACAATCACCCACATTTGGTTTACATGAGGATAAAAATGAATAGTTGTAAAACAAAAGAATGAAAATCATTTAAAAAAGTGTCCAGAGAGACACTGAAACCAAATGAAACAACAAGAGAACTAAACTTGCATTAAATCATTCTTTGACAGTGTCTATTTATTTTGTGGCTTCCACTGAAGCACATCCTGCTAAGGCAGATTAAATGTATCATGCTTTTCAGCTCTTAAGAAGCATATTAGGATGACACAAGCTCCTCTCAGCTGTTCCTCTAATGGTTTCGGCATAATTACTGAAGGTATGGCTATCTGCCCGAGAACCCCACGTGAACACTTCCTGATGGCCGCTTTGGCACACTGACCGGAGTATTTGACATGAACCGGTGTTGTCTGATGTCCTGTGCTTGTCTCATATTCAGATAATGTGCTCTAATGAAGAAACTTCAGCAAATCTAGTGAGCAAATGACCCGCTGTGTCGGATTAGCACTGCGTCATCACTTATTTCAATACAGTGACCACAATTCCCTCGCCCACTGTCGTGACTTGGCCTAATGCCTATCTTGAAAGGCTCTCTAAAGACCGGAGGAAAAATGGACCTATAAATCTGGAAACAACATGGGAGGTTTAATGGCTAAGCAAAAGCTATCTTCCAATAATGATGCTTAACATCACGCAGGTGGGGAAGTAGTCACGTAATCTATTAGAGAGAAGGGCAGCTTTTAAAGGGACGGTTCAGCCAAAAATGACAATTCTAAATATGTATTCACTCAAATGTTGGACTTTTTAATCTTACAAAAAGACTTGCAATATAGAGCACAAGTCATAAGGACCACTTTTATGATGCTTTTGGGTGATTTTTATAACGTTTTAATTGCATCTGCATGGAAAAAATAACGTCTCCTTTGGTGCTCCATGGAAGAAAAAAAAAAAAAAATCAAACAGGTTTGGAACCACATGAGGGTGAGTAAATAATTCCAAAATTTTATTTTAGGGCAAAATTATTACTTTAAGGAAGGATCATGATTTTAATGGTAACATTATCATGCATTTTTAGGTCATTTTGGTGTGTGCAAGTAGAAGCTCGGTCAGAATCTCACAGGACCACACCAACTTTTTTTTAAGAGAGTATGTTGTTTAACACCACACTACCAGTCCCTTGTCACAGAGAATACCTTTTTTAGCCTGTATAGCATTCACCTGGAACAACTAGACAAATAGGGTTAAAGAAACACAGTCGCTCTAGCTGCCACACCTTGATCTGTGGTTTAAATTGCACACTAAATCACTCCATCTTACTACAATTCTGAATCCTATGCAGTCTTATCTGAAAGTATGCATATGAAAACATGGATTTAAGATACAAATATTTAATTTCACGATGCTGTAACTGAAAATGCACCTTTCATTTTTAATTTAGAAACAGTAAAATCTGACATATTCCTATACATCACTGTCAAAATAGATGCTGCAAGGCATACCTGACTCTAAATGCATGCCTTGCCTCAGACTGATGGCTGTTGGTGGATAAAGTGGTCACATACGAGTCTAACACACAGCCTCATGCACATGCAAACATTATTCAAATCCCTCGCCTACAATAGTGCTTCGAAATCAAAGCTTTAAAGCCAGAGGCAGTGCATTTCTGCGAAACAATTAATCAATAAGCAGTCTAACATTTAAATAGAGCAAACCCCTTCCAGGCGCACAAAGAAGCGTGGTAGGTGATGCTGATAACACTCACAGGCAAACCCTTCTTCCCGTTTCAGCTTTCTCTGTAACTTTTCCTTTCAAACCAGTCGAATGGGATATTTTCTATACTCACAATTCAGTAGTCTAACAGGTGAGTGCGTCCTTTCGCGCTATTTCCTTGCGAGTTTCCAGATATCTGATTTCCCTCGCCGTGTTCCGCCTCTCCGCCCCGCGTTGCAACTGCTGACGACGACGCTGAGTTTCTTTCCAGCACCAGCGCGCTTTGAACAGCTCCACTGACGTCACTACCCGCGAAACCAACCGACGCCACGCCTTTCAATCCGCTGAGCCGGAGACCCCACCCAACAGACACTAGTGGTTGGGAGTTCGATTCATCCATGTGATTCGAATCTTTTGAATCAGTTCACTAAAAAGATTTGTTTGGTGACTGAATTTGGAATAAAATAAGGGCATATTACATGTTTTTGACATATTTATTGTAATTTTTATCACTGTTGTTTTTCTAATGGTAACAGCAACGCAAAATGTATGGTCAATTCCACTTTCAAGGCCCATTCACATCAAGGACGACAACTGATAAGGATAAAGATAGGCAGCGAAAAAAAACACCCCGTATTTCATATGTTTCATCCATGATTGCTCACTGGTATGCAGACTGAAGGCCTCCTGAACTTCCGTAATACATATAATTCCATTTGGGTGTAGTAGCCTAGGCTTATGGCCTGAATGCGTAGGATTGACCAAATTTTGTTCTGTATGTGTCTCAAACCACTTACTGAGTCAGAGTTGACTGAAGTCATATGCTGCGTTCAAATTCGCCTACTGTTTTCGTGAAGAAAAAGTACATACTTTTGAGTGTGTAGCAGAAGAGTAGGCCTATGCAAGCATTGGGACATACTACTTCGTCATAATTGCGTCTTTAACGGACGTTCTGTCGCTTAGTTACGCAACCGTTTAAACTGCCCTCTTGTCACAGTTAAAATCCTCCACATACAATTAAATTGAATTTCCTACCGTTTCGGAGAGAAATGTAGTCGCATGTTGATCTGCCAGTCATGGGTCTTTCGTTTGGAGAACTCTCCTCATCTTTGCTTAATGATGCATTTAAAAGTTGATGACCAAACGTCGTTATATATAAAGTTCACAATGCTTTTGCAGATGAAATATGGACAACATTTAATAAAAAGCTTTTCGTCAGATTAGATACTGATTATTAATCACTCAAACCCCTTTATAACCGCTCTTACACATCCGTCATGTTTGTAGTTTTTATTAAACACTTTTTATTCGTATTTGTAGTTCTAATCGAATCCTCTTCACAGCGCAATGTGTTATGGACAATATTAGCCGTTAGAGTGTGCACGGATCTGCACTTCGGAAAAAGTAGACCATCCGGGTTTCTTTGGAATACTCATTTCAACATACTACGATTTGGGACACACTAATTCTAATTTCGAATACTATTTAGGACGGATAGTATGTGAATTGGGACGCAGCAATAGGCTGTTAGCCTATACTCGTTATTAAAATTTAAGACAACATTCTCATTTAGTTGGTTAATACTAGGCCTATAATGTTGACAGCACAGTTCACTCATTTTTTTCATTAACAAAATGCCTAGTTTGTTTATTTAGTTCAAGAACAAAGTTGTGTCCGAAATCGCATACTTTCTTGAGTAGGTAGGCTACTTATTTTGAATAAGTAATTACTTTGCTGCAACCGATAAAAAAAGTATGTTCTACTATGAATCAATGTGTATAGTAAGACTTACTACAATCGCCATGTTACCCTTATCATGTGACCTACCAGCGTCAGTTGCATTGCTTCACTGCCACTCACAAATCCTCCCCAGTGGCCTCATGGGATAGTAAAGTGTCCACTGTATGCACACTTCAGAATCTCGCCAGAAGAAGTAGGTCATCCTACTGAGAATTTGGACATACTTATTTTGTGTCATATTGTTTTTCGCCTACTAGTAGGGAAGTATGCAATTTCGGATGCTGCCCGAGTTTCCTCAGTTCATTCCGTTTGTTCAGACTCAAACAGCGACTCAAAAAAGAGAGAGTTTGATCTGAGTTGGTTGATATGATTTGTTCACTTAAAAGATTTGTTAATGAACGAAACACCTCTACTTTACTACTTCTTCGGTGGAACATAAAACAAAACAATTGACCATTGACTTTTTTCTAATGTGAATGCATGACTGAGGCTATTATTATACCTAACACCCCGTTTGTGTTCAACGCAATAAAGTAAGTAATTTTAGCTTTGATGGTGTGTAAAATATGACCGATTTTTATTTTGGGGGAACTATCCCTTTAAGAACCACCCAGTGGAAAAGAAACCGTCATAGGTGGTCATCGCATGTTCGTTATTGGGGACTCCAGATCCCAGGAGACACTGCGATTGAGTTCCAGCTCCACCGTTGCCATAGTTACACTGGCTGTCCAAGTGCCTAACAGCACAACGCAGCCAAGTTTGCGAAGGAAGGTGTCTAAGCTATCAACGTTTCTGAAGCAGGCATTAGAGGTATTTAGCTTCATTTACAGCTTTAACGTTACATATGAATAGATATTACACACTGTTGATTTTAAACAGGAATAAACAAATGGATATACGGGAGACTGGGGTTAGTTGTCACACAATCCCCTTTCCCATTGTTTTATTTTTCAACGTCAACGTTTGTGCGTAACTCGACGTCTTGACGACAAAAAGTTATATTTCCATCGTTAATAGCATAGTTTATTTAACACGTTTGTGACAACATGTCTCAATAGCGGGCCACTATATGGTTAAGTTGTCATAAAAATGGGAACCTGCTGTTTACTGAAGCGGATTTAAGTAAAGTAACGTTACTTTTGTTTAAAATATGAAATACTCCCCGAATACTCTCCAAAAAGCCCATCTTTCACATTTGTATTGAAAGGATTTATAGTTTATTTTAAGTTAAAAAGTAAACAGTCAACCATGAACAAAATTATGAACGAAACAAAAACAATTCATAAAAAAACACAAACGTAAAAAACATTTTAAAATACTGTTTTAGCCAAAAGTAATTTATAAATGTAACAAAATTACTGTACAAAAGATGGATATTTATGAAAAATACTGTTGTCCTGAGAATATATTTCAGTATGGGACAACTAGCCCCAGTGTCCTCTATAAAACTCCCTTATAGCAGGGCCAAGTGTTATAAAGTTTCATTTCATGAATGTTTATAAAGCTTTGTCCTCTCTTTTTAGCTGGTCTACGGTGAGCGATGGAGGGATGTGTGGTCCGTCACCACAGTGTTCATTTCATGGGTGATTTAAGTGCTCAACCCATCATAATCAACTTCCACCAACTCTTCCAAACCAGAGATGCTCCTGCAATTCTGCCTACAGTCAGCATATACCTTTCTCTTTTATTTTACATTAACATTCTTACTAAAGAACTAGATCGATATCACACTAGAAGTACAAAATTTGATTTCCCATAAAGGTTGTCATTTATAACTAGATTTAACTGTAAATGATTGGAAATGATGGGAAATATTGGTATAAGCATCCCACCAAACAATGCAAATATCACAAGGCATTTGCAGTGTTTTCTCTTGCTCTCATATCTTTTTGTTGGTGAGGTCTCGAGTGCTATTTTGGATTTGGAAAGATTTCTCTGTGCTTTGGTTCATCTCCAAAAAAATTTTAAAGATACCACATTTGAAAGGCTAAAGAGTTCAGGATGATCACAGATATGCTTACTACACCAGCATATTACAACAATAAATACATTTATTATGAACACTTAGGGGCAGTTTACACAACACCATTTTCAACTAAAAACAGAAAACTTCCTTTGCAATTTTCACATAGTCCCTGCATCCATTCGGAAGGGCTCATCCCTATGCCCTAATCCCTTCAAAGGGTTTACCCTCCAGAGTGCGAGTTGTCAAAATGCTGTTGCTCAAAATGCTGTTGTCGTGAAAATGAATGGCCAAAACACATAAACAGTTTTTAGTACATCGTTGTTGTTTAAACAAACCTCTAAAAACCCAGTGAGCTGCCTTGCTGTTTACTGCCTAGATAGGCTGCTGCTTTTTAAGGGACTGTCCTTAGAAATCTCAACTCATTATATTTTGTTTCTTTTTGGAGTATTTTTTTTTAATGTACTTCCCAAAAGATGAGATAACTTTTTTTAATTTTGTCAGTTCAAACTTTGGACAAATCAATTAGATTAGATTCACAAAAAATTATCCCATAATTTACTCACCCTCAAGCCATCCTAGGTGTATATGACTTTCTTCTTTCAGTCAAACACAATCAGAATTATATTAAAAAATATTCTGGCTCTTCCAAGATTTACAATGGGAGTGAATAGTAACCGAGATTTTGAAGCCCAAAAAAGCACATCCATCCATCATAAAAGGGGTTAATAAAGGCCTTCTGAAGTGAAGTGATGCATTTTTGTAAGAAAAATAAATGTACTTTTAAGTGTAAACATATATTTATAGAGACTGCAATATTCTCTCGGATTGCCTTCTCCACAAAGGATATATACATTAGAATTTGGCCAAAAGAAGGTACAGTATCTCACAGAAGTGAGCACACCCCTCACATTTTTGTAAATATTTTATTATACCTTTTCATGTGACAACACTGAAGAAATGACACTTTGCTACAATGTAAAGTAGTGAGTGTACAGCTTGTATAACAGTGTAAATTTGCTGTCCCCTCAAAATAACTCAACACACAGCCATTAATGTCTAAACGGCTGGCCACAAAAGTGAAAATGTTCAAATTGGGCCCAATTAGCCATTTTCTCTCCCCGGTGTCATGTGACTCGTTAGTGTTACAAGGTCTCAGGTGTGAATGGGGAGCAGGTGTGTTAAATTTGGTGTTATCGCTCTCACTCTCTCATACTGGTCACTGGAAGTTCAACATGGCACCTCATGGCAAAGAACTCTCTGAGGATCTGAAAAAAAGAATTGTTGCTCTACATAAAGATGACGTAGGCTATAAGAAGATTGCCAAGACCCTGAAACTGAGCTGCAGCACGGTGGCCAAGACCATACAGCGGTTTAACAGGACAGGTTCCATTCAGAACAGGCCTCGCCATGGTCGACCAAAGAAGTTGAGTGCATGTGCTCAGCGTCATATCCAGAGGTTGTGTTTGGGAAATAGACGTATGAGTGCTGCCAGCATTGCTGCAGAGGTTGAAGGGGTGGGGGGTCAGCCTGTCAGTGCTCAGACCATATGTCGCACACTGCATCAAATTGGTCTGCATGGCTGTCATCCCAGAAGGAAGCCTCTTCTAAAGATGATGCACAAGAAAGCCCGCAAACAGTTTGCTGAAGACAAGCAGACTAAGGACATAGATTACTGGAACCATGACCTGTGGTCTGATGAGACCAAGATAAACTTATTTGGTTCAGATGGTGTTGAGCGTGTGTGGTGGCAACCAGGTGAGGAGTACAAAAACAAGTGTATCTTGCCTACAGTCAAGCATGGTGGTGGGAGTGTCATGGTCTGGGGCTGCATGAGTGCTGCCGGCACTGGGGAGCTACAGTTCATTAAGGGAACCATGAATGCCAACATGTACTGTGACATACTGAAGCAGAGCATGATCCTCTCCCTTCAGAGACTGGGCCGCAGGGCAGTATTCCAACATGATAACGACCCCAAACACACTTCCAAGACGCCCACTGCCTTGCTAAAGAATGTCTCCAGACCTAAACCCTATTGAGCATCTGTGGGGCATCCTCAAACGGAAGGTGGAGGAGCGCAAGGTCTCTAACATCCACCAACATCCGTGATTTCATCATGGAGGAGTGGAAGAGGACTCCAGTGGCAACCTGTGAAGCTCTGGTGAACTCAATGCCCAAGAGGGTTAAGGCAGTGCTGGAAAATAATGGTGGCCAAACAAAATATTGACACTTTGGGCCCAATTTGGACATTTTCACTTAGGGGTGTACTCACTTTTGTGGCCAGTGGTTTAGACATTAATGGCTGTGTGTTGAGTTATTTTGAGGGGACAGCAAATTTACACTGTTATACAAGCTGTACACTCACTACTTTACATTGTAGCAAAGTGTCATTTCTTCAGTGTTGTCATATGAAAAGGTATAATAAAATATTTGCAAAAATGTGAGGGGTGTACTCACTTCTGTGAAATACTGTATATTAGTAGGCAACATAATTAAGTTGCATCCTTTTTTTGGAAGAGTCTTTGCATCAGGAGTGCCTTAAAATGCTTCCTATGTAGGCAGCTCACTTGGATTTGGAACAACATAAATGTGAAAAATTGCCTCATACACGCCCATACACTTACACCCACCCACACGCTAATTCATTTCAGTCCCACTTAGCCTCTTTTATTATCTTGCTTGCTTTCCCTTTATTGATGTTTATTGATTATTGAGTGCTGTATTCCACTTCCTTTCCACATATTAACTCCCTCCTTGTTTTTGAAATTTTATCTGGGCTTTTATAGCTCTCACTCCACAAAATATGAAATTATAGAGCCAGCACGATCAGGAATATAGGTTACATTTCAGCTTCCCATCGTGTTGTCCAGGAACTCCCAGTCTTAATTGAATGGATTTTTCCCCACTGCTTCACAGCTAGAGCTTTGCAAACACTGGTGTGGGGGGTGGGCGTCATGCTGCAGTCGTCCTTTTGCTCTGAATTGCTGGCCGCATGACGTCTTGAGTCCACTGCTCTTTTCTTCATAACCTGAGGCAGATATTTTGATTTTTTTGTGTGCTGTGTTGACATTTACATGCATATGTTTGTGCGAGCATGTGTGCTCAGAGATTCTCTTGATCTTGCAGATAAGGAATGAGGATGTTCTTCGGGCTGTGGTGGCTTTGTTGGACACATCCTTGCCTGATGTCGGCCCCAGAGATGTGCACGAAACAGTGCACTACCCTGGGATACGTACTATTATTTTATCACGGGACCATGCAGGTATGTAATTCACCTTGGTTGGGCAATGGAGCATAAATTATGCTAGTGAGCATGAGTGTTTGCCTAAGGGCACTTTTATGCTGATTTCTCTTTGCAGATGTTTTAGAGGACTATAGGGGCAGGACTTCCAGAAACAAGAGGACAAATGTGAGCCCGGTGCCCTGTAAAACAACAGACAGACCCAATTCCACACACAAGCTGCTCGCTGAGCTATACAGCGACTCTGAAGAGGATCCAGAGGAAACCTCAGAGGAGACGCCAGAAGTGGGGACAAGTAACAGGTTGAGCTTTTTTAAAAAGTAACTCTAAAGGTGTGCTCACATTTGCCGTTGTTCCGTTTTCAAGTGGGAAATCCAGTCATTTGAATATGAATCCACACGATTAGGAATTTCGTGTGAGGGTGAAAACTTTCCCCACACAGATTTCACAACTGGTATCGCTGCATTGACCAACAGAAAACCATTATTTTCTTAGTGTGAAGAACATTTTAATAATCTGAAGAACCTTTTTTTTCACTATAAAGAGCCTTTTGTGAAACCTTAAAAGGTTCCATGGTTGTTAAAGGATCTTCATGGAACCACAAATGCTAATAAAGAGTATCCATTGATGCTGTAAACACCAAAATAGACTCAAAAACATCACAAAAGTATCATAAAAATGACTGTTTCAGGTCTTCTGAAGCCATATAATTGTGTTTTGTCAGAAACACTTGATTGAAAATTAATCAATCATTCCGAATAAGAATTAATGAGACAGAATATGACATGATTTGACACAAATCGCTTGCTGATTCTGTTAAAGATAATGGGATTACGAAGGCTTTTTCCCAGATCCTCTTTGGTAAACAGTTTGCCAAGTGTTGCTTATCAGCTCCATCCCTCCTCCTATAGGCACAGATTTGGAAAGGAGTGAACTGGAGTGAATATTTATTTATTTATGACATTTTGGAAGGAATAAATTTAACAGAGATCATCATGACCTTATTATGGTCAATAACAATGACAAATGCCACCATGCATGTATGCCGGTTAGTTTCTATGTTAATGCAACTGTGTTATCCAGTTTCAGTGACAATTGTATCCTATTATGGTCACTGACTGGGACAATGTTAGTGCATAGTGTGATAGAATATTGTTGAAGATGGCGAAAAGTTGGTTGGTTTTGTACAAAATTGCTACCCAGATTCACAAAAAGAATAAAATTTTAATTTTGATAATACTTAAAGGCACAATATGTAAGATTTTTAGATTGAAATATCCAAAAACCACTAGAACAGTGTTATATATTTTGTTGACTTGTGTACTATTACTGTGTACTATTATTATCCCAAATGTTTCCAAGAATGTTTAAATCCAGAGAAATAAGCAATTTTTTACCAGAATCATGAAACGACAAAGACGCTTTAATATATTATGTTTTATTAGACAGGTGAGCAACAGTTTTGATACATTTATTGACAGAAAACTAATCATTACAACACAGTCAGTCTTATTGTTTAAATCTCATTTTTCTTGAGTACCATGTTTTACCATGATTAATATCCATCTAGCTTACTACAGTGTGCAACAAGTGTCTCATAGCAGCTGCTGAGTGAATGCAAAGAGTAGCATTATAACAACTTTCAACACTCAAATGTATCTAATATGATAAATCAGCGCTGCATTACGCCACATACTCATGACCGAAAGAAGCGGAAGCGGTCATCTGCGGCATTATAATTACGCTGCGCTCGAGTCGTGTGTCGCATTTGTCTCTCATTAGCAATCGCTCGAGCGGCCTCGTTCCACTCCAACGGTTTTCAGCCACACCCCGCTTCATACGATAGTAATGTTAATAAATCTTTAATACATTAGCTCATCCATGAACATGATTTCTGCCCGAGTCTCGTCGGATTCTTTCCACTGGCTGTATAAGCGACCTCTGGAGGCGAAAACTACATAGTGTGCCTTTAATGTAAGGGTGTGTGAATATCCAAATAATTATTTTAACATTTGATTGCAGTCATGCTTCTTATAGTTTCAAGTCTTCTAGTTACTGTTCTGTTAATAAAAAAAAATCCAGAACATTTTTAAGATAAAGTTTGTATGAACCTCTGTTTCCCTGTAGATGGTCTTGGGAGCAATTCTGTGACGGCCTACAGGAGTTTGTGGAAGGAGCGAGGGATAGGAAAGAAAGAAGAGCAGTACTAGGAGAAGACGGAAAGATCCCGTCATCCGCCGTAGGAGTTGAATCTCTGATCGTGGCTGCTGCCTGCTATGAAGTCAAGCTACTGTAAGCAAAGTACAAGCACTGTGCCTGATTCAATCAAACAGCTGTGAAAGAGCCATATAATACTATTTTGTGAAATAAAACACTAATGGTTTAAAGCAAGATACATTTCTTCTGTTAGTATCTTATAACATCATCTGGCAATGCAGTAAAGCTTTGTCAATTGCATTTCAAAGTCATTTTTTGCAATAAAGAGGAAGTTTAACAGACAAAATATGGATATTACACAAAATGTAAACCAAAGTCGAGCTAATTTGTTGCATTCAACAAGGGATGTTCACACCAAACTTCATACACATGCAAACTAGGGATGCGCAAAATTATTTTCATATTATCTTATTCGATTCAAAAGCTCTCAGGTGTGATGATTACAACAACCCCTTAAAACCCTACTCCCATTCACATACTTTTTATTGCATTTGACTGATTTACAAAACTTTCCATTTGGTCTGTTTCGTTCTTTTTGCATTAAAAGGTAATAGAATATCTTCTGTGCAAAATCATCTTCCACCTACAATCCACAAGTCTAAATCAAACTTAGTCCACCTGCAAGAACAAGCTCCTAACTGTCCTTCCCTGAAGCCTCAGTCAGCATTTCAGCTCTTTATGAGTGGAATCCATCCAGGATTTCTAAAAAAGACTTTATTTATATCATCAAACTGAAACAAGCCTTGTCATTATGAGATCCCACTGAATGCTGTTGCTCCACCCTGAGTCTATTTCCAGTCCAGAGGGGCTGAAGAGTGGAGAAATGTGCCCTGCCCTGCTGACTGTGGGGTGTTATTACCAGTCAATGAGAGACTTTAGCTTCCTCTCTCGCTCCTTTCCCTCTTCTGCACTCTGTATTTGTGCCAATGGCTTCCACATGGCCTGTGGTTTAAGTTTAACCTCAAGTGTCTGCCATACACACACCCTTACTAGAATGTGGAAACATGTTCTGACAGTTAAAAGGGATGTTTCTCGGGAAATCAAGCAATATGCTGATCTAATGAGTTGGAGTTCTGTTTCAGAAGTCACAGACTTCTGTTTCTGTCTGTGAAACTAGGTCTACAGGAGAAACGGTGCTTCAGCTGTCTCTTTTGGCTGTTAGGAAACGCTACTGGCGCCTTGGGATTGGCAGCTACATCATGGAGGTAAACATAAGCACAAATTGCTTGTGTTTAGACCTTGCCAAACTTCTTGTACATGTTCTGCTTTGAATAGTTGTGAATGACACTGTATATCAGTGCTGCTGTGTCTTAACAATTACTTGGGGTGCAAGTTAATAAACACGGCCTCGAAGTTTGTATTTTGCTTAGACACTGCCCTCTGTTGACTGTATGTAGTACTGCTATT